>NC_091982.1:69849091-69926591 GCF_044704955.1 Pristiophorus japonicus | reverse complement strand
GAGTGTGTCGGGAAGCGAGTGGGTTGGGGCGGGGAGGGGAGCGGTCAGGGAGGGAAGCGCGTGGGTCGGGGAGTGGAGCGCGTGGGTCGGGAAGGGGAGATTGGGGAGGGGTGTGGTCGGATCGTGTGCGGGTCAGGGAGGGGTGTTGTTAGGGAGGGGAGCGAACGGGTCGGGGAGGGGAGCGGTTGGTGGGGGGGTGGGGGGGGGAAGAGTGGTCGGGGAGTGGAGCGTGTGGGTTGGGGAGGGGTGTGGTCGGGGAGGGGAGCACGTGGGTCGGGGAGCACGTAGGGCGGGGTGGGGCATGTAGGGTTGGGGGGGGGATGTGGGCAAAAAGCAGCAACTCCTTCCCCCTCTGAATTCCCACTCTTTCCAAATTCCCAAATAAAACACACTGTTGAAATGCCCTCTGCTTAACCCGCTCTGTGCTCTGCAGAACAGTTTACTTTTATACTCTTGGATTCTACTCGAGTGCTTAAAATAAATAAATACTCATGCAGCCAGTAATAATGTAAACTAGATTGTAAACTCTAGCAATAGTTATATTAAAGCTGCCATTTTTGGGAAGAACATTGTTTTGTATTGTTTTTCACTGGCCCTATTTCTCGTCGCTTGTGGGCTCATTGGGGTGTGGGATGTTAGGGAGATTAAAGTTTTTCCTTTTGGATATGCAGTGTCTGCATCAAGCATTCCCAGGATAGGTACAGTACAATAAGAAATAGGAGCAGGACTCTGCCATTTGGCCCCTCGAGCCAGCTCCGCCATTCAGTACGATCATGGCTGATCTGATCTTGGCCTCAGCTCCACTTCCCCGCCCGCTCCTCATAGCCTTTTACTCCCTTATCGTTCAAAAATTTGTCTATTTCCACCTTAAATATATTCAGTGATCCAGCCTCTTATTTAGTCCCAATTTTGTGCTGAGTGATGGTGGGGGGGGAGGGGAGAAATGGAACCTTCATGTGAGCTCATGCTTCCTGTCTGTCACATGCACTGAAAAGGGCAGCTGTAATTCTTACAGGAAAACAATTTTGATTTTTAGATGGGATCTTTACTCATTCACAGGATGTGGGAGTCGCTGGAAAGGCCGGCATGTATTGCATTCTTAATTGCCCTTAACTGCGTTTCCCCCCCCCCCCCCCCCTCCAATCACTCAGCACAAAATTGGGACTAAATTTGCACCCTTACAGATGAGAGAGGATGTTTCCCCTCGTGGAAGAATCTAGAACTAGGGGGTATAGTTTCAGAATAAGGGGTCGCCCATTTAAAATGGAAAATTAGGAGGAATTTCTTCTCTGAGGACCGTGAATCTTTGGAATTCTCTACCCCAGAGAGCTGTGGAGGCTGGGTCACTGAATATATTTAAGGTGGAGATAGACAAATTTTTGAATGATAAGGGAGTCCAAGGTTATGAGGAGCGGGCGGGGAAGTGGATCAGAGGGCATCATCATAGGCAGTCCCTCGAAATCGAAGAAGACTTGCTTTCACTCTAAAAGTGAGTTCTCAGGTGCCTGTACAGTCCAAGACAGGAATTACAGTCTCTGTCACAGGTGGGGACAGACAGTCGTTGGGGGAAATGGTGGATGGGACAGGTTTGCCGCACACTCCTTCCGCTGCCTGTGCTTGATTTCTGCATGCTCTCGGCGACGAGACACGAGGTGCTCGGCGCCCTCCCGGATGCTCATCCTCCACTTAGGGCAGTCTTTGGCCAGGGACTCTCAGGTGTCGGTGGGGGTTGTTGCACTTTATCAAGGAGGTTTTGAGGGTGTTTTTGAAACGTTTCCTCTGCCCACCTGCGGCTCGCTTGCCATGTAGGAGTTCTGAGTAGAGCGCTTGCTTTGGGAGTCTTGTGTCCGGCATGCGGGATGATGTGGCCCGCCCAATGGAGCTAGTCGAGTGTGGTCAGTGTTTCGATGCTGGGGATGTTGATCTGGTTGAGAACACTGACGTTGGTGCATCTATCCTCCCAGGGGATTTGCAGGATCTTGCAGGGACATTGTTGGTATTTCTCCAGCGATTTGAGGTGTCTACTGTATATGATCCACGTCGCTGAGCCATACAGGAGGGCGGGTATCACCACTGCCCTGTAGACCATAAGCATGGTGCCAGATTTTGAGGGCCTGATCTTCGAACTCTCTTCCTCAGGCGACCGAAGGCTGTGCTGGCGCACTGGAGGCAGTGTTGTACCTAGTCATCGACGTCTGCCCTTGCAGTTAAGAGTCAACCAGATTGCTGTGGGTCTGGAGTCACAGATAGGCCAGACTGTTTAAGGACGGCAGATTTCCTTCCCTGAAGGAACCAAATCCTGTCGTAACATGAACACCATGACTGATACCAGCTTTTAAAAAAAAAATACCAGATGTATTTAATTAGAAACATTTTGGCCCATCGTGTCGCGACGGCTGACAAAGAACCACATGGCCCTCGGTCAGCAGCCCTGAAGGTTACATATAAACCAATGAACAATGGCGGACAGGTAAAGAGCATCCGGCCCAACCAGTCCACCCCACCCGGAGCCATGCAATCTCCTGGGAGAGGCAAAAACACAGATAAAAGCCCAGGGCAATTGGGGAAAGAAATCTGGGGAAATTCCTCTCCGACCCATCCAGGCCATCAAGACTAGCCCAGGGGATCACTCTGGCCGTATTAGATTCCATGATGTACTTACCATGGTGTCTGCGCCGGCCAACAAGAGGTTATCCAGTCTAATCCCACTTACCAGCTCTCGGTCCGTAACCCTGCAGGTTACGGCACTTCAAGTGCACATCCAATCACCTTTTAAATGTGGTGAGGGTTTCTGCATGCACCACCCTTCCAGGCAGTGAGTTCCAGACTCCCACAACCCTCTGCGTGAAGAAGCTTCCCCTCAAATCCTCTCTGAACCTTCCACCAACTACCTTAAACCTTTGACCCCTCCACCAGTGGAAATAGACCCTTACTATTCACTATGTCCAGGCCCCTCAATATTTTGTACACCCCTCAGCTTCCTCTGTTCCAAGCAGAACAAACCCAGCCCATCCAATCTGCCGTCATAGCTAAGATTCTTCATTCCAGGCAGCACCCTAGTAAATCTCCTGCACCCTCTCCAGTGCAATCAAGTTCTTCCTATAATACGGCAACCAGAACTGCACGCAGTACTCCAGCTGTGGCCTAACTAGTGTATTATACAATTTAAACATAACATCCCTTATATTCTATGCTTAGGCCAATGAAGGCAAGCATTCCGTATCCCTTCTTAACCACCTTATCCACTTGGCCTGCTACTTTCAGGGATCTGTGGACAAGCACTCCAAGGTCCCTTTGTTCATCTACACTTCTAAGTGGCCTACCGCTTAATGTGTTTATCCTTTCCTCCTTCTCCCTCCCAAGATGCATTACCTCACACTTCTGCAAATTAAATTCCATTTGCCACTGCTCTGCTCACCTGACCAGTAGATTGATATCCTCCTGCAGTCCATGACTTTCCTCTTCATTATTAACCACGCAGCCAATTTTAATTTCAACTGCAAACATTTTAATCATACCCCCATACTCAAATCTAGAGCATTGATGTATACCACAAAAAGGAAGGGACCCAGTACTGAGCCCTGCAGAACCCCACTGGAAACATCCTTCCAGTCACAAAAACATCCATCAATCATTATCCTTTGCTTCCTACCTCCAAGCCAATTTTGGATCCAACTTGCCACTTTGCCCTGGATCCCATGAGCTTTTACCTTCGTGACCAGTCTGCCATGTGGGACCGTATCAAAATCTTTGCTAAAGTTCATATATACTACATCGTATGCACTACCCTCCGCGTTACCTCCTCGAAAAATTCATTCAGGTTAGTCAAACATGATCTTCCCTGAACAAATCCGTGCTGACTGTCCCTGATTGATCCTTGCTTTTCGAAATGTAGATTTATCCCGTCCTTCAGTATTTTCCCACCACAGAGATTAGGCTGACAGGCCTGTAATTACTCAGCCTATCCCTTTGTCCCTTCTTAAACAAGGGTGCTACATTAGCAGTCCTCCAATCCTCCGGCATCATGCCTAAATCCGAAGAGGACTGGCAAATGATGGTCAAGGCCTCTGCTATTTCCTCTTTTTCTTTGCTCAACAGCTTGGGATGCATTTCATCCGTGCCTGGGGACTTATCTACTTTCAAACTGTTCAACCCCTTAATAACTCCTCTCTCACTATGTTTATTTCATCCAGAATTTCACACTCCTCGATAGCAGCATCTGCATTGCCCCTTTCCTTTGTGAAAATAGATGCAAAGTATTCATGAAGAACCTTACCGACATCTTCTGCCTCGATACAGAAATTGCCCCATGGTCTCTAATCGGCCCTACCCGTTCTTTAGTTATCCTCTTGCCCTTAATATATTTATAGAACATCTTTGGGGTTTCCTTAATTTTACTTGCCAAGAATTTTTCATGCTCTTAGCAGTCCTAATATCCTGTTTAATTTTACCTCTGAACTTTCTGTATTCCTCCAGAGATTCTACAGTATTTAGCCGTCAGTATATGACATACGCTTCACTTTTTTTCTTTATCCTCCCCTGCAAGTTCCTAGATATCCAAGGGGCTCGAGAATTATTTTTCCCAGGCTTTTTCCTTTTAAGGACACATGTTTGGCCTGAGTTTTCCGGATCTCCTCCTTGAATGCCTCCCACTGTTCCGACACTGATTTACCTACAAGTAGCTGTTTCCAGTCCACTGTGGCCAAATCACTTCTCAACTTAGCAAAGTTAGCTTTTCCCCAATTTGGGACCTTGAATCTGACTGAATTATGGTTACTCCCACTGATACCCCTTCCACCTGCTCAGCTTCATTCCCCAAAACTAAATTAGCTGAATTTAAATTCCCCAGCTGCCGTGGTGGGATTTGAACTCGCGTCCCCAGATCATTTATCCAGGCTTCTGGATTATTAGTCCTGTAACATAACCATCATGCTACCATACCCATAATCAGCAGTTACTGTGGACTGGTCATGTTCACCTCTTGGTTTTTTGATTGTCTTTAACATAATGCACTGTCCTTGCACTCTTAACTGAACTGCTAGAGCGCTTGCTGACAGTCCTGCACAATTATTTGTGTTATTGACACCTTTGTCACTATTGTTTTTTATTCCTGTAACAGAAGTAGATGTTTTAGTTTTGCAGCAGAAAGTTATGGTTGATTTTGGCAGGTTTATTCAAAGTTGCACAAAACTAGAAATGGAGCAAATTGTAGTTTTAATGCTCCCTTCCAATATTGTACAACAGAAATGTTAAGTGGATAATTAATAATCATCCTCCACTTGTGTTTGATCCTCAGCCTCCACGTACTGCTCACCCCATGGTCAGGTTCTCGTGTGCTGATTGTGAACCAATGGTCATTGACAAATTACCCTTTGACAAATACGAACTTGAACCTTCACCTTTGACCCAGTACATTCTAGAGCGCAAATCTCCCCTCACCTGCTGGCAGGTAAGTGCTCTACTGGCTACAATGAATGTTTATTCTGTATTTGTGCCTACAGTCCTTTCCTTTGGGCCAGTCTCACTTTTCCTTTTATTCTTCCTATACCATTGAGAGGGAGTGGGTAATAGAATGCTGTTTGTTATCCATCTGCAGACTGGTCAGATGGGTGAGATACATCTGCTCCAATCTGGTTTGAGTGTGTGCTACAGTACCGAAATAGCTCTCATCAAAGTCACAAATAACATCCTTTGACAGGGTTGACCACTCTATCCTTCTCCAATGGCTCTCCACCAATCGTCCAGCTGGGTGGGACTGCACTCGCCTGGTTCCATTCTCATCTATCTAATCGTAGCCAGAGAATCACCTGCAACAGGTTCTCTTCTAGCCCCAGCATCATTACCTCTGGTGTCCCCCAAGGATCTATGCTTGCCCCCTCCTATTTCTCATCTACATATTGTCCCTTGGCGAGGGCATTAACGAAAAACACAGCGTCAGTTCCCACATGTACGCTGATTTGCCATTTCGGAAGGATAGGCAGAAAGGAAAAAGAAGTGGGGTAGCTCTGTGAATAAAGGATGAGATCAGTGCAGTCATGAGAAATGATATTGGCTCACAAGATCAAGATGTAGAATCAGTTTGGGTGGAGATAAGAAATAATAAGAGAAAGAAGTCACTGGTGGGCGTAGTCTATCGGCCCCCTAACAGTAGCTGCACTGTAGGACGGAGTATAAAGCAAGAAATAATGGAGGCTTGAAAGAAAGGTACGGCAATAATCATGGGCGATTTTAATCTTCATATTGATTGGACAAAGCAAATTGGCAAAGGTAGCTTTGAGGAAGAGTTCATAGAGTTTATGCGGGATGGTTTCTTAGAACAATACGTTGTGGAACAAACCAGGGAACAGACTATTCTAGATCTGGTAATGTGTAATGAGTCTGGATTAATTCATGATCTCGTAGAGAAGGATCCTCTTGGGAAGAGTGATCATAGCAGAGTAGAATTTCAAATTAAGTTGGAGGGTGAGGAAGCTAGGTCTCAAACTAGTGTGCTGAACTTAAATAAAGGTAATTACAAAGGTATGCAGGCAGAGTTGGCTAAGGTGGCCTGGGAAAATAGATTAAAGGGTAAGATGGTAGAAAAACAGTGGCAGACATTTAAGGAGATATTTCATAACTCTCAACAAAGATATTCCTGTGAGAAATAAAGACCCTAAGAGAAGGATGAACCATCCGTGGTTAACTAAGGAAGTAAAGGATGATATCAAATTGAAAACAAAGGCATACAATGTTGCGAAGAACAGTGGGAAATTTTTAGAAACCGGCAAAGGACCACTTAAAAAAAATGATGAGAGAAGATAGCTTATGAGAGTAAATTAGCAAGAAATATAAAAACAGTCAGAGCTTCTACAGGTATATAAAAAAGAAGATAGTAGCTAAAGGATGAGACTGGGGAATTAATAATGGGGAAACGGGGGGAATGGCAGAGACTTTGAACAAATATTTTGTATTGGTCTTCATGGTAGAAGACACAAAGCATCCCAATAATTGATAATTAAGGGGCTATTTGGAGGGGGGGATGGGGGGTGCGGTGGGAAGGTGAGGAACTTAAATCTATCACTGCAGATAAAGGACTAGGCAAACTAATGGGACTAAAGGTGGACAAGTCCCCTGGACGGATGGCTTACATCCTAGGATCTTAAAAGAAGTGGCTGCAGAGATAGTGGATGCAAACATCGTGGGCCGCCCCGACTTGTGTAACACCACCGCAGGTCGGGGCTATAAATAGAGTTGGAGCGCCGGGCCCTGGAACATCGTGGCGGAGGTGCGGCGAATGAGGGTACAGGGCCCAGAAGAAGCGAGGGCCCAGGGGCAGCAAGGGCCAGTCCATACGGCGATATGTGTGCGCACTAGGTCCATGCATCAGGGCAGGTCTCCAGTTGTCCGAGTTCAACCTTTGCCACTGGATAAAGGTCTAGCTCTGTCGAACCTGTGTGGTGGCTGATGTGCAACGGTTACCAGATGTTAAAAAAAATCCACACACAGACATATTCCATCCCTTCAATTGGAGTACAGGACTGGAACAACAGGTTAAAACTTCTGTTAACTCTTGTGGAACCAAGTCATCCTCGAGGGGCCGCCGATGATGATGATGGATGCATTGGTTGTAATCTACCAAAATTCCCTGGATTCTGGGGAGGTCCCAGCGGATTGGAAAACTGCAAATGTAATGCCCCTATTTAAGAAAGGAGGGAGACAGAAAGCAGGAAACTATAGACCAGTTAGCCTAACATCTGTCATTGGGAAAATGCTGGAGTCCATTATTAAGGATGTAGTAGCAGAGAAAATCATAATGCAGTCAGCATGGTTTTATGAAAAGGAAATCAAGGTTGACAAATTTGCTGGAGTTATGAGGATGTAACAAGCACGGTGGATAAAGGGGAACCAGTAGATATCATGTATTTGGATTTCCAGAAGGCATTTGATAAGGTGCCACATAAAAGGTTACTGCACAAGATACGAGCTCATGGGGGTTGGGGGTAATATATTAGCATGGATAGAGGATTGGCTCACTAACAGAAAACAGAGAGTCGGGATAAATGGGTAATTTTCAGGTTGGCAAACAGTAACTAGTGGGGTGCAGCAGGGATCGGTGTTGGGGCCACAACTATTTACAATCTATATTAATGACTTGGATGAAGGGACTGAGTGTAATGTAGCCAAATTTGCTGATACAAAGATGGGTGGGAAAGCAAATTGTAAGGAGTATGCAAAGAATCGGCAAAGGGAATGGGCAAAAATTTGGCAGATGGAGAATAATGTGGGAAAGTGTGAGGTTATCCACTTTGGCACGAAAAATAGAAAAGCAAATTATTATTTCAATGGGGAGAGATTACAAAATGCTGCAGTACAGAGGGACCTGGGGGTCCTTGTGCATGAAACACAAAAAGTTAGTATGCAGGTACAGCAAGTAATCAGGAAGGCAAATGGAATGTTGGCCTTTATTGCAAGGGGGATGGAGGATAAAAGCAGAGAAGTCCTGCTACAACTGTACAAGATATTGGTAAGGCCACACCTGGAGTACTGCGTGCAGTTTTGGTCTCCTTATTTAAGGAGGGATATACTTGCATTGGAGGCTGTTCAGAGAAGGTTCACGAGGTTGATTCCTGAAATGAAGGGGTTGTCATGTGAAGAAAGTTTGGGCCTATACTCACTAGAGTTTAGAAGACTGAGAGGTGATCTTATTGAAATTCTGAGGGGGCGTGACAGGGTAGATGCAGAGAGGATGTTTCCCCTCGTGGGAGAATCTAGAACTAGGGGGCATAGTTTCGGAAAAAGGGGTCGCCCATTAAAACGGAAATGAGGAGGAATTTCTTCTCTGAGGATTGTGAATCTTTGGAATGCCCCAGAGAGCTGTGGAGGCTGGGGCTTTGAATATATTTAAGGTGGAGATAGACAGATTTCTGAACGATAAGGGGTTCATGGTTATGGGGAGAAGGCAGGGAAGTGGAGTTGAGGCCAAGATCAGATCAGCCATGATCTTATTAACTAATGACACCCAGCTCTACATCACCACCACTTCCCTCGACCCCTCCTCGATCTCTAACTTGTCAGACTGCTTGTCTGGCATCCAGTTCTGGATGAGCAGAAATTTTCTCCAATTGAATATTGGCAAGACCGAAGCCATTGTTTTCGGTCCCCGCCACAAACTCCGTTCCCTAACCACTGACTCTATCCCCCTTCTCAACTTCTGTCTGAGGCTGAACCAGACTGTTCGCAACCTTGGTGTCATATCTGACTCTGAAATGAGCTTTCGACCACATATCCATGGCATAACTAAGGCCATCTATTTATACCTTTGTAACATTGCCCGTCTTCGCCCCTGCCTCAGCTCATCTGCTGCTGAAACCCTCATCCATGCCTTATCTAGACTTGACTATTCCAACGCACTCCTGGCAGGCCTTCCACATTCTACCCACATCATCATCATAGGCAGTCCCTCAATTGAGGAAGACTTGCTTCCACTCCCAAAGTGAGTTCTTTGATGGCTGAACAGTCCGATACGAGAGCCACAGACCCTGTTACAGGTGGGACAGACATTTGTCGAGGGAAGGGGTCGGTGGGGCTGGTTTGCCGCGTGCTCCTTCCGCTGCCTGCGCTTGGCCTCTTGCTCCTTACGTTGAGACTCGAAGAGCTCAACGTCCTCCCGGATGCACTTTCTCCACCTCGGGCGGTCTTCGGCCAGGGTCTCCCAGGTGTCAGTGGTGATGTCGCACTTTACCAGGGAGGCTTTGAGGGTGTCCTTATAACGTTTCGCTGTCCTCCTTTGGCTCGTTTACCACGAAGGAGCTCCGTATAAAGCATTTGCTTAGGGAGTCTCGTATCTGGCATGCGAACTATGTGGCCTGCCCAGCGAAGCTGATCGAGTGTGGTCAGTGCTTCAATACTGGGGATGTTAGCCTGGATGAGGACACCGATGTTGGTGCGCCTGTCCTCCCAGAGGATTTGCAGGATCTTGTGGAGACATCGTTGGTGATATATCTCCAGCGACTTGAGTTGCCTTCTGTACAGCGTCCATGCCTCCGATCCATACAGGAGGGCGGGTATTACTACAGCCCTATAGACCATGAGCTTGGTGGTAGATTTGAGGGTCTGGTCTTCAAACACACTTTTCCTCAAACGGCCGAAGGCTGCACTGGCGCACTAGAGGCGATGTTGAATCTCCGCATCAATGTCTGCCTTTATTAAGAGGCTTCCGAGATATGGGAAATGGTCCACGTTGTCCAGGGCCGCGCCATGGATCTTGATGATTGGAGGGCAGTGCTTAGCGGCGATGACAGGCTGGTGGGGGAACCTTTGTCTTACGGGTCTTAAGTGTGAGGCCCATGCTTTCAAATGCCTCAGTGAATACATTGACTATATCCTGGAGTTCAGCCTCTGAATGTGCGTAGACGCAGGCATCGTCTGCATACTGCAGCTCAACGACAGAGGTTAGGGTGATCTAGGACCTGGCTTGGAGGTGGCGTCGGTTAAACAGCTTCCCACTGGTTCTGTAGTTTAGTTCCACTGCAGCGGGCAACTTGTTGATTGTGAGGTGGAGCACAGCGACGAGGAAGATTGAGAAGAGGGTTGGAGCGATGACGCAGCCCTGTTTGACCCTGATCCGGACGTGGATTGGGTCTGTAATGGGTCCGTTGGTAAGGATCACGGCCTGCATGTCATCGTGAAGCAGGTGAAGGATGTTGACAAACTTTTGGGGGCATTCGAAACAGAGGAGGGATGCTCTATAGACCCTCAGGGTTGACAGTGTTAAAGGCCTTTGTAAGATCGAAAAAGGCCATGTATAAGGGCTGGCGCTGCTCCCTGCATTTTTCCTGCAACTGTTGCACTGCAAAGATCATGTCTGTTGTGCTCCGTCGGGGACAAAATCCGCATTGTGATTCCGGGAGGAGCTCCTCGGCCACAGGGAGAAGATGATTGAGGAGAACTCGAGCGACAACTTTCCCAGTGGCTGATAGCAGGGAGATTCCCCTGTAGTTGCCGCAGTCGGACTTGTCCCCCTTTTTAAAAATGGTCACAATCACTGCATCTCTGAGATCTCCCGGCATGCTCTCCTCCCTCCAGATGAGAGAGATGAGGTCATGTATCAACGCCTCTCCGCCATACTTTAGCGCCTCAGCAGGGATTCCATCCGCACCCATAGCCTTTATTCTTAAGCTGTTTTATGGCTTTGCCTACCTCGTGCAACGTTGGAGTTTCATTGCGTTTCACTGAGTCTCTACCCACGTAAACTAAAGGTGAACGAAAACTCGGCTGCCCATGTCCTAACTCGCATTAAGCCCCGCTCACCCATCACCCCTGTGTTCGCTGACCTACATTAGCTTCCGGTTAAGCAATGCCTCGTTTTGAAAATTCTCATTTATTTTGAACTCCCTCCATGGCCTTGCCCCTCCCCAGTTATATAATTTCCTCCAGCCCCAAACCCCCCTGAGCTGTCTGTGCTCTAATTCTGCCCTCTTGAGCATCTCCCTTTTTAAACAAGATTAGCAGTCCTCCAGTATCCGGCTCCACACCTGTAGCCAAAGGGGATTGGAAAATGATGGTCAGAGACTCTGCTAGTTCCTCTCTTGCTGCTCTTAACAGCCTGGGATACATTTCATCCAGGCCTGCGGATTTAGCCACTTTCAAAGATGCTTAAACCCCTAATACCTCCTCTGTCACTCTGTTTATTTCATCTAATATTTCACACTCCTCCTCCCTCATTGCAAAGTCTGCATCACAACCTCTTTTTTGTGAAGACCGATTCAAAGTATTCATTAAGAACCGTACCCACGTCTTCCGCCTCCACACACACATTGCCTTTATAGTCTCGAATAAGCCCTACCCTTTCTTTAGTTATCCTCTTGCTCTTAATGTATTCATAAAACATCTTTGGCTTTTCCTTGATTTTACTTGCCAATATTTTTTCATGCCTCTCTTTGCTTTCCTAATTTCCCTTTTAATTTCACCCCCTGCACTTTTTATACTCCTTTGGAGGTAACCAGGAGGGTTGATGAGGGCAGTGCGTATGATGTAGTGTATGTGGATTTTAGCAAAGCATCTATTATGGTCCCACATGGCAGACTGGTCACGAAAGCCCATTGGATCCAGGGCAAAGTGGCAAGTTGGATCCAAAATGCGCTCAGAGGCAGGAAGCAGGTTGATGGATGTTTTTGTGACTGGAAGGCTGTATCCAGTGGGGTTCCACAGGGCTCAGTACTAGGTCCCTTACTTTTTGTGGTATACATCAGTGATCTAGACTTGAATGTAGGAGGTATGATTAAGAAGTTTGCAGATGATACTAAAATCGGCTTTGTGGTTGATAATGAAGGGGAAAGCTGTGGACTGCAGGAAGATATCAATCAAGTGGTCAGGTGGGCAGAACAGTGGCAAATGGAATTTAATCCGGAGAAGTGGGAGGTAATGCATTTGGGGAGGGTTAACAAGGAAAGGGATACACATTAAGCGATAAGCCGCTTAACAGTGTGGATGAACAAAGGGAACTTGGAGTGCTTGTCCACAGATCCCTGAAAGTAGCAGGCCAGGTGGATAAGGTGGTTAAGAAGGCATACGGAATGCTTGCCTTTATTGGCCGAGGCATAGAATACAAGAGCAGGGAGGTTATGCTTAAATTGTATAATACTCTGGTTAGGCCACAGCTGGAGTACTACGTGCAGTTCTGGTCACGGAATACAGGAAGGACGTGATTGCACTGGAGAGGATACAGAGCAGATTTACAAGGATGTTGCCGGGAGTGGAGAATCTTAGCTATGAGGACAGATTGGATGGGCTGGGTTTAATTTCATCGGAACAGAGGAGGCAAAGGGGAGACCTGATTGAGGTGTATAAAATTATGAGGGGCTTAGATATAGTGGATAGAAAGGGCCTATTTCCCTTAGCAGAGGGGTCAACAACCAGGGGGCAATAATTTAAAGTAATTGGTAGAAGGTTGAGAGGATTTGAGGGGAAATTTCTTCAAGCAGTGTGTTGTGGGCCTCGAACTCACTGCCAGAAAGGGTGGGAGAGGCAGGAACCCTCACCACATTTAAAAAGTACTTGGATGTACGCTTGAAGTACCGTAACCTACAGGGCTACAGACCTAGAGCTGGAAAGTGGGATTAGGTTGGATAACCTCTTGTTTGCCAGCACAAAATGGCCTCCCTCCGTGCTGTAAATTTCTATGATGCTAGGGTTTCTGCAGTATTGAGCCCTCGGTATCCGTCATAAGCCACCCTTTTTTTCCTTTATCCTACCCTGTATGTCCCATGACATCCAGGGGGCTCTAGATTTGTTCGTCCCACCCTTTTTCTTTAAGGGAACATACCTATTCTGAACCTTCACTATCTCCCCCTTGAATGCGTCCCACTGCTTTGACACTTCAAGTAGCTGTTTCCAGTCCACTTTGGCTAAATCGCATCTCAGCTTAGTAAAATTAGCTTTTCCCCAATTGAAAACTTTTATTCCCGGTTTATCTTTGTCCTTTTCCATAATTACCTAAATCTAACTGAATTATGATCACTAGCACCAAAATGCTCTCCCACTGATGACCCTTCCACCTGCACAGCTTCATTCCCCAAATCTAAGTCCTGCCCCCTTCCTCGTTGGATTTGTTAAATACTGGCTAAATAAGTTCTCCTGAATGCATTTTAAGAATTCTACTCCATCTATATCTTTCAAGCTAATTATATCCCAGTTAGGGTAGTCGAAATCCTCTACTATTATTGTCCTATGGTTTTTGCAGTTCTCAAGAATGTGCCTACCTATTTGCTCTTCTATTTCCCTCTGACTGTTTGGGGGTCTATAGTACACGCTCAGCAGTGTGATCGTCTAATTTTTGTTCTTCAATTCAACCCATATGGCCTCATTTGATGATCCTTCCAACATATCATCCCCCTCTCACAATTGTTTCTTTAATCAATACTGCGACCCCCACTCCTTTTTTTTACCCCTCTATCCCGTTTGAAAACCCTGTAACCAGGAATGTTGAGCTGCCATACCTGCCCCTCTTTCAGCCATGTCTCAGTAATAGCTATAATATCGTACTCCCAAGTGTCTATCTGTGCTCTCAGCTCATCTGCATTATTCCCGAAACTCCTTGCATTGAAGTATATACCATGTAGCATTGCCAAACTACCTTGTTTATATTCCAGCCTTTGTTTCCTCTGCCTTCCAAACTCGCTTATTAATTTTCTGCTTTCCATTTCCAGCTTATCTTCTCTCCCTTCTGAATCTACTCTGCCAAGCTAGTTTAAACCCTCCCTAACAGCAGTAGCAACTCTTTCCCCCCCCCCCCCCCCCCCACCGCCGCTGTCCCTCCCTGAGCAGCTGAGCAACTATGGTGCCGTGGACTTGGCTCTGGCTGCACTCCCCAGAGGAACCATCGTGCTCACCAGTATCCAGAACTTAGCGAGCGTAATGCACTCGGGACTTCTGCACTACCTGCCTGGTCCTCCTTGTCTGTCTGATGGTCACCCACTCCCTCTCTGCCTGCACACCCTTAAGCTGTAGGGTGACCATCTCCTGAAACGTGCTATCCACGAAGTTCTCAGATGCACTGCAAATCAAGCTCCAAATCCTGCAGCTCTCGGGCCTCCGCTGATCCTGAAGATGTTCAAAAGCCACGGTAATACAGTATAATGATTACAGATACTAGTTGTGCAAATCATAGAATGATTCAACACAGAAGGAGGCCATTCGGCTTTCAAAGCTCAAAGCCCCACTCCCCCTGCTCTTTCCCCATAGCCCTGTAATTTGTCCCCTTTAGGTATTCCCTGCAAATAACACGGTTGATTCAAAAATATGCAATACTTTGCTGTACCGACTCACTTTTAAATGTTTTTTCTAGGTGTTTGTGAGCAGTAGTGGAAAATACAGTAACCTGGGCCATCCATTCGGTTACTTGAAGGCGAGCACGACATTGAACTGCGTGAATCTCTTTGTTATGCCTTACAACTTCCCAGTGCTGCTCCCACAGCTTGGTATGTAATGGAACGTTGGATTGTAAATAAGCTTGAGGGAAGAGGGTTTCTGACATGATATAAAGGAATGCTATTAAATCTCCTTTGGCAGAATCACACATTTGAAGATGCTGCAGTTTATTTATTTTGTGGGTTTTTTTGTGTAGTAAATTAAACTACTCTTTTGCTTCAAGTAAAATTTTCAACTGGCAGATTTTCAAAGCTTTTTTTTTAGATGTAATATTGATCTCAGTTTTCAGTGCTTCTACTCACTTGCACCCTTCAGTCTTCTGGCTCAGACCTTCTGTGCCTCCCCTTGTCGCTCCATCGTTGGTGTTAGAGAGCTTGTAGCCATCAAGCCCTTCTCTCTGGGACTCCCTCCCTTAAACCCACCTACTTTTCTGCTGGACATCTTTCCTAAATTCGCTCCCCTGACTCTTATGTGCTGTGCCTCCTACGAGCGCTCTGTAATGTGCATCTGGGCATTTTGTACATTATAGGTGCTATATAAATGCATGTTGTTGTAGTTTTGTAGATCTTTTGAGGGTCATTTAGCTGTCTGCTGCCTCCTCACTGCCTTGACCTCTGGGCGCTGTGCCCTTCACCCGGGGGAAGGTCGTGCCGTGCTGAACTGCTCTCGGGACATCGCTCACTGGGCACTGCCCTTCACCCAGGGGAAGGTCGTACCGTGCTGAATCGCTCTCGGGGCATCGCTCAGTGGGCACTGCCCTTCACCCGGGGGAAGGTCGTGCCGTGCTGACCCGCTCTCGGGGCATCGCTCACTGGACGCTGTGTCTGTCACACGGGGGAAGGTCATGCCGTGCTGAACCGCTCTCGGGACATCGCTCACTGGGCACTGCCCTTCACCCAGGGGAAGATCGTGCCGTGCTGAATCGCTCTCGGGGCATCGCTCACTGGACACTGCCCTTCACCCGGGGGAAGGTCGTGCCGTGCTGAACTGCTCTCAGGACATCTCTCACTGGACACTGCCCTTCACCCGGGGGAAGGTCGTGCCGTGCTGAATCGCTCTCGGGGCATCGCTCACTGGACACTGCCCTTCACCCGGGGGAAGTTCGTGCCGTGCTGAATCGCTCTCGGGGCATCGCTCATTGGACACTGCCCTTCACCCGGGGGAAGGTCGTGCCGTGCTGAATCGCTCTCGGGGCATCGCTCACTGGACACTGCCCTTCACCCGGGGGAAGGTTGTGCCGTGCTGAATCGCTCTCGGGGCATCGCTCACTGGACACTGCCCTTCACCCGGGGGAAGATCGTGCCGTGCTGAACTGCTCTCAGGACATCTCTCACTGGACACTGCCCTTCACCCGGGGGAAGGTCGTGCCGTGCTGAACTGCTCTCAGGACATCTCTCACTGGACACTGCCCTTCACCCGGGGGAAGGTCGTGCTGTGCTGTACTGAATCGCTCTTAGGACATTGCTCACTGGACGCTGTGTCCTTCACCTGGGGGAGGCCGTGCCGTGCTGAATCGCTCTCGGGACATCGCTCACTGGACGCTGTGCCCTTCACCCGGGGGAGGCCGCACTGTGCCGTGCCGCTTTCTGGGATGCTGTGTCCTTCAGCCGGGGGAGACTGTGCCGTGCCGTGCTGCTGTCCGGGGCGCCATGTCCCTCAGCTGGGGAAGGCCATGCTGTGCCGCTCTCTGGGCCGTTGCTCACTGGACGCTGTGTCCGTCACCCGGAGATGGGTTTGCTTTGCGCATGTTGCTCGCATTCTAATTCCAGGATTTGTAAATAGTTTGACCGTATCTTTTACCTTGCGTTGACAACTTTAAGTTGTGCAATATAATCTTACTACATGGATTTGGCAAATTATAGGGCTGGCCCTGTTAATAGGAACACCCCAGTGGAAATATAATTGTTAATTTTATGTCCTTGTTTCCATCAAGCTACATCCAAATGTATTGGTTAAACTATATCGAGAACCAATTTATGCGCAAATTAACTACTTCACTTGTATATAAAATGCATTAGTTAATACAACAGAAACCTGTTTAAAAACCTGTTCTTGGGATGTTTGCGTCACTGGCAAGGCTGGCCGGCAATTATTGCCTGTCCCTAGTTGCCCTGAGAAGATGGTGGTGAGCCGCTGCGTTGAACAGCTGCAGTCCGTATGATGGTGTTAGGTTGGGGATTACAGGATATTAATTCGACGACAATGAGAGAATGGTGATGTATGTCCAAGTCAGGATGGTGAGTGACTTTGAGGTGATGGTGTTCTTATGACATTGCTGCTCTTATGCTCTCAGTGGTGGAGGTCGCAGAGGGGGGAGGTATTGAGGTAAACTAGACCTATCTGAGTGAGGTTTGCTGCAATTAACAGGTGTCAGTTTTATTCGTTCACACTCCGGGCCCCCTCATTGCTTGTTTCATTGTCTTTACAGATGATTTGTTCAAAGTGCACAAACTGAAACCAAATCTGAAGTGGCGCCAAACCTTTGAGAATTACTTGAAGACCATGCCTCCATATTATCTGTTGGTATGTACAAATATTGCAACCAAGGCAATAAGGGGTACGCAAAACTCTTGAGCTTTGGTCTAATTTCTATTTTGAGGGAACAAATGATCAGAAAATGCTCCTCAGATGCTGGAAATTGCTTTGGAGCCAATATTAAGACTGGCAATAATTTGACAGTTGCTGAACACTGTGTGGGAAGCACCAGTCCTTGGTGTAGGGCTATTTAGGCAGTATTACTGCTGCTTGTCAAATAACCGTATAGGTTAAACACCGCTGTATATTCCAAATGGACCTAAATACCAACTTGGGGAGGGAGCTGGTGGCTGCTTCACCGAATTTGTTCCACTTCTTATTTCATTTAGTTCAGTGGTGACGTGACCGTTGCAAAACTGGCCCACTAAATTCAGTTCAATGCAAGCTGCCTCTTTTTAACAGATGACAGGATTTTGATGTGTGGAGATCAGTTCTGGTGATTTTGTTCAGCACTGTTGAATAGTCCCAATATGTGCTGCAGTGCTGCTTTACATTGCATCACATGGGTTGCATTAATCAGGTTGGAATGCTAAAGGTGGATTCCAAAGGAACATTTCCATCAATCATAGAATGATACAGCACTGAAGGAGGCCATTTGGTCCATTGTACCTGCGCTGGCTCTTTGGTAGAGTTATCCAATTAGTCCCACTCCCTCCTTTTTCTCCATAGCCCTGCAAAATTTTTCCCTTCAAATATTTATCCAATTCTCTTCAGAAAGTTACTATTGAATTTGCTTTCACTACCCATTTCAGGCAGTGTATTCCAGATCATTAGTCACTGTAAAAATTGTTCTCCTTATGCTGCCTCTGGTTCTTTTGTCTGTGCCCTTCGATTACCTTAAATCTGTGCCCTTCGATTACCGACTCTTCTGCCACTGGAGACAATTTCTCTTTATTTACTCCGTGAAAGCTGTTCATGACTTTGAAAACCTCTATCAAATCTCCCCTTAAACTTCTCTGCTCTAAGGAGAACCATCCCATCATCTTCAGTCTCTCCACATAACTGAAGTCCCACATCCCTGGTACCACCCTGGTAAATCTCCTCTGCACCCTCTCCAAGGCCTTGACATTCTTCCTAAAGTGTGGTGCCCAGAATTTGATATAATACTCTAGCTGGGGCCGAACCAGTGTTTTATAAAGGTTTAGTATTACGTCCTTGCTTTTATAATCTCTTCCTCTATTAATTAGTGATGGTGCAGGAGGGAGGGCTTTAGATTCTTGAGGAATTGTGACCGTTTCTGGGGGAGCCGGTACCTGTCCAAGCTGGACGGGGTGCACCTCAACAGAGCTTGGACCAATATCCTTGCAGTGAGGGTTTGCTAGTGCTGTTGGCAAAGGTTTTAAAATAGCTTAAACTAGCAGGGGGATGGGAGCCTGAAAATTCAGAAGGGAGAGAAGCAAAACTGAAATTGGAAAGTAGAAAGTGAATTTGCTGGAGTTCTTTTGAGGATGTAACGAGCAGGGTGGATAAGGGGGAACCAGTAGATGTGGTGTATTTGGATTTCCAGAAGGCATTTGGTAAGATGCCACATAAAATGTTACTGCACAAGATAAAAGTTCACGGGGTTGGGGGTAATATGCATGATTAGAGGATTGGCTAACTAACAGAAAACAGTGAGTCGGGATAAATGGGTCATTTTCCGGTTGGCAAACAGTAACTAGTGGGGTGCCGCAGTGATTGGTGCTGGGGCCTTAACTATTTACAATCTATATTGATGAAAGGACCGAGTATAATGTAGCCAAGTTTGATGATGATACAAAGATGGGTGGGAAAGCAAATTGTGAGGAGGACACAAAAAATCTACAAAGGGATATAGAATATGTGAGTGGGCAAAAAATTGACAGATGGAGTAAAATATGAAGTCATCCACTTTGGCAGAAAAAATAGAAAAACAAATTATAATTTCAATGGAGAAAAGTTGCAAAGTGCTGCAGTCCAGAGGGACCTGGAGGTCCTTGTGCATGAAACACAAAAAATGAATATGCAGGTACAGCAAGTAATCAAGCAGCTCAACATTCCTGGTTACAGGGTTTTCAGATGGGCAGAGAGGGGTTAAAAAAGGAGGGGGGTCATAGAACATAAGAAATAGGAACAGGAGTAGGCCATTTGTTCCCTTGACCCTGCTCTGCCATTCAATAAGATCATGGTTGATCTGATCTTGGCCTCAACTCCACTTCCCTTATCGTTCAAAAAAAAAATTATTGATTAGTTGCAGTATTGATTAAAGAAACAATTACAGCTGTGAGGAGGGATGATATGTTGGAAGGATCATCAAATGATGCCATATGGGTTGAATTGAAGAACAAAAAAGGGGCGATCACACTGCTGGGCGTGTACTACAGACCCCCAAACAGTCAGAGAGATTGAAGAGCAATAATGTTGGCACATTTCTGAGAAGTGCAATAGGGGATTTCAACTATCCTAATGTTAACTGGGATAAAATTACTGTGAAAGGTATAAAGGTTTAGCGGAATTCCTAAAATGCATTCAGGAGAATCTTTTTAGCCAGTATGTAGCAAGTCCAACACGGGAGGGGGTGGTTCTGGACTTAGTTTTAGGGAATAGAAGGGGTATCAGTAGGAGAGCATTGTGGTGCTAGTGATCATAATTCAGTTAGATTTAGGGTAGCTATGGAAAAGGACAAAGATAGACTGAAATAAAGATTCTTAATTGGGGAAAAGCTAATTTTACTAAGCAGAGATGTGATTTAACCATAGTGGACTGGAAACAGCTATTTAAAGGTCAATCAGCGTCAGAGCAGTGGGAGGCATTCAAGGAGGAGATCCTGAGGGTTCAGAGCAAGTATGTTCCCTAAAAGAAAAAGTATGTGACTAACAAATCTAGAGCCCCCTGGACGTCAAGGGACATACAGGGGAGGATAAAGAAAAAAAGGGAAGCTTATGACAGATACCGAGGGCTCAATACTGCAGAAACCCTAGAGGAGTGTAGAAAGTGCAGGGGTGCAATTAAAAAGGAAATTAGAAAAGCAAAGTGAGAGCATGAAAAAATGTTGGCAAGTAAAATCAAGGAAAACCCAAAAATGTTTTGTAAATACTTTAAAAGCAAGAGGATAACTGCAGATGGAGTAGATGATAAAGATACTGTGTGTGGAGGCGGAAGACGTGGGTATGGTTCTTAATGAATACTTTGCATCTGTTTTCACAAAAGAGAGGGGCGATGCAAACATTGCAATCAGGGAGGTTTGTGAAATATTAGATGAAGTAAGCATAAGTGAGGGAGGAAGTGTTAAGGGGTTTAGCAGCTTTGAAAGTGGATAAATCCCAAGGCCTGGATAAAATGTATCCCATGCTAAGAGAAGCAAAAGAGGAATTAGCAGAGGCTCTGACCATCATTTTCCAGTCTTCACTGGCTACAGGTGTGGTGCCAGAGGACGGGAGGACTGCTAATATTGTACCTTTATTTAAAAAGAGATAGACCGAGTAATTACAGGCCAGTCAGCCTAACCTCAGTGGTGGGAAAATTATTGAAAAAAATTCTGAGGGACAGGATAAATCTTCATTTAGAAAGACACGGATTAATCAAGGACAGTCAGCACGGATTTGTTAAGGGAAGGTCGTGTCTGACTAACTTGATTACATTTTTTGAGGAAGTAACACAGAGGGTCGATGAGGGTAGTGCATTTGATGTATATATGGATTTTAGCAAGGCTTTTGATAAAGTCCCACATGGCGGACTGATCACAGAAGTAAAAGACCATGGGATCCAGGGTAAAGTGGCAAGTTGGATCCAACTTGGCTCAGAGGCAGGAAGCAAAGTGTAATGGTTGGTGGGTGTTTTTGTGACTGGAAGGCTGTTTCCAGTGGGGTTCTGCAGGGCTCAGTACTGGTTCCCTTGTTTTTTGTGGTATATATCAATGATTTAGACTTAAATGTTGGATGTATGATTAATAAGTTTGCCGATTATACTAAAACTGGCTGTGTGGTTGATGATGAAAAAGAAAGCTGTAGACAGCAGGAAGATATCAATCAGGTGGGCAGAACAGTGGCAAATGGAGTTTAATTCAGAGAAGTGTGAGGTAATGCATTTGGGGAGGGCTAACAAGGCAAGGGAATATACATTAAATGGTAGGACACTGAGAAATGTAGAGGAACAAAGGGACCGTGGAGTGCATGTCCACAGATCCCTGAAGGTAGCAGGACAGGTAAATAAGGTGGCTAAGAAGGCATACGGAATACTTGTCTTTATTAGCCGAGGCATAGAATACAAGAGCAGGGAGGTTATGCTTAAACTGTATAAAACACTGGTTAGGCCACAGCTAGTGTGTGCAGTTCTGGTCACCGCATTACAGGAAAGATACGATTGCACTAGAGAGGGACAGAGGAGATTTACGAGGATGTTGCCTGGACTGGAGAATTTGATAGACTGGGTTTGTTTTCTTTGGAACAGAGGAGGCTGTGGGGAAACCTTATTGAGGTGTATAAAATTATGAGGGGCCTAGATAGAGTGGATAGGAAGGACCTATTTCCCTCAGCAGAGGGTCAACAACCAGGGGGCATAGATTTAAAGTAATTGGTAGGAGGTTTAGAGGTATTTGAGGGGAAATTTCTTCACCCAAAGCATGGTGGAGGTTTCAAATTCATTGAAAGGGTGGTAGAGGCAGAAACCCTCACCACATTTAAAAAGTACTTGGTTGTGCACCTGAAGTGCCGTAACCTTCAGGGCCAAGGACCGAGAGCTGGAAAGTGGGATTAGGCTGGAGAGCTCTTTGTCAGCCGGCGCAGACACGATGGGCCGAAATGGCCTCCTTCCATGCTGTAAATTTCTATGATTCTAATAAAACCAAGAATCCTGTGTGCTTTTTTAACGGCCTTCTCAACTTGTCTTGGCTCCTTCAAAAATGTGTGTACGTACAACCCCAGGTCTCTGTCCCTGCACCCCCTTTAAAATTGTACCATTTAGTTTATATTGCCTCTCCTCATCCTTTCTACCAAATTGTATCACTTCACAGTTCTCTGTGGTAAGTTTCCCCTACCGTGTGTTCATTTCCCCAGTCTGTGTCCTTCTGAAGTCTCTCACTGTGTTCCTCCTTGTTTACTACATTTCCTAATTTCAGTTATCTGCAAACTTTGAAATTATGCCCTCAATTGCCAAGTCCAGGTCATTAATATATATCAAAAAGAGCAGTGGTCCCAACACCAACTCCTGGGGAGCAGCACTACACACTTCCCTCCGGCCTGATAAACAACCATTCACCGCTACTCTCCGCTTTCTGTCCCTTAGCCAATTTTATATCCATGCTGGCACTGTCCCATTAATTACCATGGGCTTTATGTGGTCTATTATTTGATACTTTGTCAAACGCCTTTTGAAAGTCTATATACACAACATCAACCACACTACGCTCATCAACCCTCTCCATTACATCATTGCTCTGTTACCACGAGTGTATCCTGCACCTGAGGATATTGGAACCCACAGGGTAAAATGTGACTGGATATTGCACACACTATCGCAACAACAGGGTAGATAACCAGCCACTGACAGCACTTCCATTCTATAGAATCGTTGCAAGCGGCAGATTGACTAGCCTTTCATCCGGGTAGCCTGGGCTGGATTTGAATTCCGGTCCCTGCGGTCTACAGCTGCTGTCTAACCCACTGTACCATCCAGTTGCGATTTCATAAATCTCTGGTAATTTACAGCCTGAGCCACAGTTTATTGGGACATTTATTTGACTGTCTCGGATGTTGAGGCAGATTACGTGAGCCTACAGGATGTAACTGGCCAGCCTAAATACTGCGACTCGGGTTTTCTGTTTGACCCCTGGGCTTACTAGAAATTACCTAGATATCTGGCACGTAAAGGCAGACGCTGATTTGGGATGAACGGGGCCTGAACCAGAAACAAAACCTTGATTTAAAAACCTCAAAGCATAATGGTTCAGTAACGTGTTTCATTGGCATTGGAATGCTCGGGGACGGGGCCCCGTCGCTGTGCAGTTTCTGCTGCATCATTTAAACAAGATTGTGGACAGTGTTTATTGTTGCTATAAAATGGTACTTAATCGTTGACTCAGTTTAGTTTGTCCATGACTTGTACTCTGATCATTGTGCTTATGTTTTTAGCCATTGAAAAAAGCTCTGCGGATGATGGGAGCTCCCAATTTAATCGGTGATAACAGTATCGACTGTGGGCTTAGTTACAGTGTAATTTCTTACCTCAAGAAACTCAGCCAACAGGTAATAAACTGAACACGCTTCAGATCCTCGGGTGGGGCGAGGGGGTGGGGCGGCTCTCCCCGTGGGGCGAGGGGGTGGGGCGGCTCTCCCCGTGGGGCGAGGGGGTGGGGCGGCTCTCCCCGTGGGGCGAAGGGGTGGGGCGGCTCTCCCCGTGGGGCGAGGGGGTGGGGCGGCTCTCCCCGTGGGGCGAGGGGGTGGGGCGGCTCTCCCCAAGGGGCGAGGGGGTGCGGCAGCTCTCCCCATGGGGCAAGGGGGTGGGGCGGCTCTCCCCGTGGGGCGGGGGGGTGGGGCAGCTCTCCCCGTGGGGCGGGGGGGTGGGGCGACTCTCCCCGTGGGGCGAGGGGGTGGGGCAGCTCTCCCCGTGGGGCGGGGCAACTCTCCCCGTGGGGCGGCTCTCCCCGTGGGGCGAGGGGGGGGGGGTGGGGCGGCTCCCCGTGGGGTGGGGTGGCTCTCCTCGTGTTTTAGCATGGTGTGGCATGCTGTGGTACTGAAACTTACAGACAGAAAGGTTTCAGGTGTAATGAATGATCTGTGCTGAAGCGTGATGAGGTCACAGTTAGCTTCAGGTGTCGTCTGGTGCAGCGAGTGCGAGAATCAGGGTCTAACCCTGATCACTGTCACTCGAATGTGTACATATGTGTCGGCAGAATCAGACTTGGCTGTGCCAGATTCCACCCCCTCCCCCAAATACATACATTCACACATTGGTGACATACTTGACAGACAGCTGGGCACCAGCTTCAGAAGCGATGGCGAAAAGAGAAATCTGCTGAAATGTAAGGAAATTGCTGTTGGACTGTTGTAGGATACATGCTGAGTTTATTTGTGTAGTTCAGCTTTGGCTGTTTAATGGAGCAAGTTGTTTTAAAAAAAAATATATATATAAATATGTAATTTTCAAATGTCTAGGAAGCATATCAAAACTGAATCTAATTTGAATCCCATTTTGAGATCTTTTTGACAGTTTTTCGATAGAAAAGATTTTGGGGGAAAGTGTAATATTTAAGGCTTGTGTTTTAAAGCAAAGTGTATTCACGGTTTTTTAAAGGGGTTTTTAAGATAAAAGATGGTTAAACTGCTAATTGTTGTTCACCAAAGTCTATAAACACTCAGCAATTTGTTAGCTTGACTTGGCAATCAATAAGTGCCCATTGTGTTGGGAAGTCTGTGATGCCTGGAGCTTTGTCAGAGTGGCCTGCTTGAGATTGCAGTTCTGGGCACCATATTATAAAAAGGACATAGAGGAACTGGAGAGGGTGCAGAGAAGATTTACAAGGATGATCCTAAAAATGAGAGGTTACACCTATCAGGAAAGGATGAACAGACTGGGTCTCTTTTTCTTGAAATGAGAAGTCTGAGGGGTGACTGAATAGAGGAATTTAAAATTATGGAAGGTTTTGATAGAGTGGATACTGAGAGAATGTTTCCACTTGTGCATAACTTGAGGCCATCAATATAAGATAGTCACCAAGCAATCCAGTGGGGAATTCAGAAGAAACTTCTTTACCCAGACAGTGGTGAGAATGTGGAACTCGTTGCCACAGGGAGTGGTTGAGGTGAATAGTATCGATGCATTTAAAGGGAGGCTAGACAAGCATATGGGGAGAAGGGAATAGATTGTGTTGTTGGGTGAGATGAGGAAGGCTAGGAGGAGACTCAAGCAGAGCATAAACATTGGCATAAACGTGTTGGGCCGAGCGACCTGCTTCTGTGCTGTATATTCTGTGTAATTCCCTTCTGGCTGGTTCTAGCTGTAAACAAGGCTTTCCAAATGGACAGTCAGTCCATCAGGTTTTTAAAAAGAAAGCAATAGGTTGAGCTAAGACGGAGAATGTAGGTGGGCAGTTAGTGTGTTTTGGTTAAGTTAAGCAAGGTTGTGGGAAGGGGTAGTATGTTCACTATTTTGTATTTTCACATGAAGACAAGTTGTACTGATCGAATAACGTGATTTTGATCATAGTTTCTGCTCTATACTCGCTTGTGGTAAATTAAAGCAGCTTAATGATTCGTATCTGGCCTTTTCCTCCCAGGTGCTTTCTCAGTTCACCCTTAAAAGGATTGGTGGGTTGGGGCACATGCAGAACACACACGCACATTCTGCTCAGATTACACGCAAGTCTTTTCGTTACATCCCTGAGTTACATTATCGTGTAGGTTGATATTGCGCAGTGAGAGTCTAGTCCAGCACGTAAGGCTCATGGGAACCACTTACGGGGCAGACTGACGCCACTGAACCCGAGAGGGTTTCTATAGCGGACCCAAATCTGTAATCGAATGCATGTAACGTAAAGCTGATTTTTGTTTCAGGCCAAATTAGAGTCAGACCGTATAATTGCATCAGTTGGGAAAAAGACCCCACAAGAGCTGGGAATCAAAGTTAAGAACCAATCTAGTGTGCTGTCTCTGGCTCATCGCAAAGACTTCAAGCAGCTGCTGCAAGGGATCACGGGGGAAGTGCCCATGGAACTAAGCATGAAGGAGTTTGCGGGCTTTCAGATAGCCATCCTAAACAAGGTAAATCGTTGCTTCCATCAGTTACCGTACTGGCTTCTATGTTGTAATCGAGGCTCCATTGCCTCATTAACCACCAAAGGATTTCAATTGAAATTGTATTTGGATCTTTTGCCAAGAAAATTCAATTAAAAAATGCCCATGTCTTCAAAACTTAGGATGTTAAGCCTCAGACTTACAGGAATGCCTACGATATTCCTCGCCGGAGTCTGTTGGACCAACTCACCAGAATGAGATCAAATCTGCTGAAAACAACCCAGAAACTGATTCGTGGACAAGATGAAGGTAAGGCGAATGAGAGTGGGATACCATTGGAAGTGCAAAATAGCAGATACACGGGACCCCAGCTATTTACAATATACATTAATGATTTAGACGAAGGAATTGAGAGTAATATCTCCAAGTTTGCAGATGACAATAAGTTGAGTAGCGGTGTGAGCTGTGAGGAGGATGCTAAGAGGCTGCAGGGTGACTTGGACAGGTTAGGTGAGTGGGCAAATGCATGGCAGATGCAGTATAATGTGGATAAATGTGAGGTTATCCACTGGTGGCAAAAACAGGAAGGTAGAATATTGTGACAGATTAGGAAAAGGGGAGGTGCAATGAGACCTGGGTGTCATGGTACATCAGTCATTGAACGTTGGCATGCAGATACAGAAGGTGGTGAAGAAGGCAAATGGCATGTTGGCCTTCATAACTCGGGGGATTTGAATATAGGAGCAGGGAGGTCTTAATGCAGTTGTACAGGGCCTTGGTGAGGCCACACCTTGAATATTGTGTACAGTTTTGGTCTCCTAATCTGAGGAAGAACATTCTTGCTGTTGAGGGAGTGCAGCGAAGGTTTACTAGACTGATTCCCGGGATGGCAGGACTGACCTATGAAGAAAGACTGGATTGACTAGGCTTATATTCACTGGAATTTAGAAGGAGAGAGGATCTCACAGCAACATATAAAATTCTGACGGGACTGGACAGGTTAGATGCAGGCAGAACTTTCCCGATATTGGGGAAGTCCAGAACCAGGGGTCACAGCCTAAAGATAAGGGGTAAGCCATTTAGGACCGAGATGAGAAGAAACTTCTTCACTCAGAGAATTGTGAACCGATGGAATTCTCTACCACAAAGTTGTTGATGCCAGTTCATTAGATATATTCAAAAGGGAGTTAGATGTGGCCCTTACGGCTAAAGGGATCAAGGGGGTATGGAGAGAAAGCAGGAATGGGGTACTGAAGTTTCATGATCAGCCATGATCGTATTGAATGGTGGTGCAGGCTCGAAGGGCCAAATGGCCTACTACTGCACCTATTTTCTATGTTTCACACCTTGCTAACTGCAAAGGAGTCCTTTGATAGTCACAGTTGTGGAGATGTGAAAAGTAACAGGTTAAACTTGTACAAATCCTGTGGGTTGGGCTATCTCAGGCCACACTCGGACAAGCAGTTTGACAACAGAGGCGATGGAGAGGTCGAGGGAGATGACGGAGAGGTAGAGCTGGGTGGTATAAGGGTACATGTGGAAGCTTACTACGTATCTTTGGATGATGTCACCCAACGGTTGGCATGTAGAGGAGGGAAGCCAAAGAAAGATGCTTCTCTTCCCTGGGAAGAGAAGCCATTGCTGAAGATGCTCTGTTTACGATTGGATAGCTAAGAGTGGAAGCAGGGGAGGGCAGTCCCACCGAGCTGGTCAGTGGAGGATGGTGTGGTCAGCCATGTCAAAGGGCGCAGAGAGTTCGAGCAGGGAAATGCACCCTGATTAGTCACAGCTGTACTATAATACTGCTGCTGGACGCTGGTTTGGACATGTTCGATTCCACACAATTTGTTTTATAAGAAGGCACTAACTATGTTTAACCCGTCTAATTTCACCTCATTAAACTGTTCCTGTTGCATTAAATTAATGCCAGCCCTTTGCCCACCCCATCACCATGAATTCCAGAAGCAGTGAGGGAATGGCTATACTTATGCCTGTTTTGATCTACGCACGGATGTTAGAAGATGCTTCAGCCAATGCTGATGCCACAGACTGCGGAGGATGGCGCTTACCTCTGCCACTTCCCACTCATTTTCCTGCAGCTTTAACCAGCTGTAGGCTCCCTCCTCGTTTTTCCCCTCTTTTCAATTGGGCTGAATTCCAGATGAATAGTACATTATTCTCCTGATCTTGCTTTTGCACTAAACAGTTTGAATTATCCAATAATTTTAAATTGAGAAATGTAAGTAATGCAGCAAGGGGGGAATTTAATGCTTAAAAATGGAATGATTAGTAATGCAGATTCGACTGATGCCGTGGATCAGATCCAGTGACTTGTCACTGCACAAACAGCATTCTTAGCTGTAAGCAGCACTCCAGCCATCAAATGCAGCAAATCTGTGTACCTGTCAACCAAGCAAGATTTTTAAAGAATCTCGTCATCCATTTTATTGCTTTTCCAGTCTAAGTCAAGGAAGGAAGGAAGCCTTCCTGTGTGGCATCTTCACACATCTCACAATGCTTTGACACAATGAATTGCTGCTAAAATTCAATGACTAGTATGTCAGCAAAAGTCATGTTGGGAACTGAGAGCTTGCAGTGGGTGTCCCTGTCCCTGGGGAGCGAGGGAGGGAGGTCTAGATACATATCGTCCATCCTTTTTACATATCGTCAGTCCTTTAGACATGTGGCAACCTCTGAAACATAGAAACATAGAAAATAGGTGCAGGAGTAGGCCAGTCGGCCCTTCTAGCCTGCGCCGCCATTCAATGAGTTCATGGCTGAACATGCAACTTCAGTACCCCATTCCTGCTTTCTCGCCATACCCCTTGATCCCCCGAGTAGTAAGGACTTCATCTAACTCCTTTTTGAATATATTTAGTGAATTGGCCTCAACAACTTTCTGTGGTAGAGAATTCCACAGGTTCACCACTCTCTGGGTGAAGAAGTTTCTCCTCATCTCGGTCCTAAATGGCTTACCCCTTATCCTTAGACTGTGTCCCCTGGTTCTGGACTTCCCCAACATTGGGAACATTCTTCCTGCATCTAACCTGTCTAACCCCGTCAGAATTTTAAACGTTTCTATGAGGTCCCCTCTCATTCTTCTGAACTCCAGTGAATACAAGCCCAGTTGATCCAGTCTTTCTTGATAGGTCAGTCCCGCCATCCCGGGAATCAGTCTGGTGAACCTTCGCTGCACTCCCTCAATAGCAAGAATGTCCTTCCTCAGGTTAGGAGACCAAAACTGTACACAATACTCCAGGTGTGGCCTCACCAAGGCCCTGCACAACTGTAGCAACACCTCCCTGCCCCTGTACTCAAATCCCTCGCTATGAAGGTCAACATGCCATTTGCTTTCTTAACCGCCTGCTGTACCTGCATGCCAACCTTCAATGACTGATGTACCATGACACCCAGGTCTTTTTGCAGCTCCTCTTTTCCTAATCTGTCACCATTCAGATAATAGTCTGTCTCTCTCTGTTTTTACCACCAAGTGGATAACCTCACATTTATCCACATTATACTTCATCTGCCATGCATTTGCCCACTCACCTAACCTATCCAAGTCGCTCTGCAGCCTCATAGCATCCTCCTCGCAGCTCACACTGCCACCCAACTTAGTGTCATCCGCAAATTTGGAGATACTACATTTAATCCCCTCGTCTAAATCATTAATGTACAGTGTAAACAGCTGGGGCCCCAGCACAGAACCTTGCGGTACCCCACTAGTCACTGCCTGCCATTCTGAAAAGTCCCCATTTACTCCTACTCTTTGCTTCCTGTCTGACAACCAGTTCTCAATCCATGTCAGCAAACTACCCCCAATCCCATATGCTTTAACTTTGCACATTAATCTCTTGTGTGGGACCTTGTCGAAAGCCTTCTGAAAGTCCAAATATACCACATCAACTGGTTCTCCCTTGTTCACTCTACTGGAAACATCCTCAAAAAATTCCAGAAGATTTGTCAAGCATGATTTCCCTTTCACAAATCCATGCTGACTTGGACCTATCATGTCACCTCTTTCCAAATGCACTGCTATGACATCCTTAATAATTGATTCCATCATTTTACCCACTACCGATGTCAGGCTAACTGGTCTATAATTCCCTGTTATCTCTCCCTCTTTTTTTAAAAAGTGGGGTTACATTGGCTACCCTCCACTCCATAGGAACTGATCCAGAGTCAATGGAATGTTGGAAAATGACTGTCAATGCATCCACTATTTCCAAGGCCACCTCCTTAAGTACTCTGGGATGCAGTCCATCAGGCCCTGGGGATTTATCGGCCTTCAATCCCATCAATTTCGCAACACAATTTCCCGACTAATAAGGATTTCCCTCAATTCCTCCTCCTTACTAGACCCTCCGACCCCTTTTATATCCGGAAGGTTGTTTGTGTCCTCCTTAGTGAATACCGAACCAAAGTACTTGTTCAATTGGTCCGCCATTTCTTTGTTCCCTGTTATGACTTCCCCTGATTCTGACTGCAGGGGACCTACGTTTGCCTTTACTAACCTTTTTCTCTTTACATATCTATAGAAACTTTTGCAATCCGTCTTAATTTCCCTGCAAGCTTCTTCTTGTACTCCAATTTCTCTGCCCTAATCAAACCCTTTGTCCTCCTCTGCTGAGTTCTAAATTTCTCCCAGTCCCCGGGTTCGCTGCTATTTATGGCCAATTTGTATGCCACTTCCTTGGCTTTAATACTATCCCTGATTTCCCTTGATAGCCACGGTTAAGCCACCTTCCCTTTTTTATTTTTTTTGAAATTGAGGACTTTGATTAAAATCTAAACATGGGTTAGGCTGCTCTGACAACACATTCATTTTCTTTTTAAATTACACGATGGAAGCTTTACTACAGTCTTGGGACTCCTGAATAACTATGTACTATTCCACAGATCTGCAAATGCTCAGGACAGAATGGGTGTCTAAAAGGTGTGGAAGCTCTGAATAAGATCAGCTGTATTTTACTTTATCAAATACACAATATATGATCTAACTACACATAATGAGCCAGCAATACAGCTGTATTTCCTGTCCCTCGGGCCTCATGCTTTTTGATTGACTCAAACTTCATATTTTTAACACAAATCAAAACTCAGTAACTGTGGGGCGGGGAGCAGAAACTCAACCAATCAAATCACTCACAGAAAACATGTCCAGTGCTGCTGTCTGAGCGTGTGCTGCTGCCCAGAATTTCCCACTGTGCATCAGTGTGGTTCTATGTCTAGCTTAACATGGTCTTTCCCTTGACGAATTGAAATGTGCTGGAAAATGAATTTTCTAAGCCATTCTTGGGTAAAATTTCACATTTGAGTTATTATCAAATGCTTCATTTTCACTACCAGGAGACAATCTGACGGAGAAAGACAGAGGTTAATTTTTGACTTTATGCGATAATGTGAAACGGATGATCACGAATCAACAGCCTTCAGTCGGAATAGGGAGAGATGTAAAAAGGGCTGCTGATTCGCTATCACCCACTTTTCATCATCGCACAGTCACAGTTGCTCCCAGAGGGTGATGGGAACACCTCTCTTGTTTATACAGAGAAGTTGAAGCAATGATTGTTTGCAGCAATTTTTTGTTTTCTGGTGCAAATGTTAGTGTGTTTTTGTTCAGACTATAACAATATTTGAGCTGGGTTTTCCAAATTATTTGAAAACAAGCTGGAAGATGAATTTAAGGAAGTCTACACAAAAATTATCAAGAAGTTTTTTTAATGTAATATAGGTCCCAAGTTTCCACATGCTACAAAATGGGCGCCCCTCCGAGCTGGGCGCCCGTTTTTCGCGCCAAAAACGGCGCCTGAAAAAAAACGCGTGATTCTGGAGCACCATGTCTGTTTGGCGCGGAGCCTACCACTCGCGCCGATTTTGTACGTGGGAGGGGGCGGGTACCATTTAAATTAGTTTTTTTCGTGCCGGCAACGCTGCGCGTGTGCGTTGGAGCGTTCGCGCACGCGCAGTGTGAAGGAAACATTGGCACTCGGCCATTTTTGTAGTTCTTTGTAGCTGTTTAATTTTTGAAAATGTTTTAATAAAAGCACATTGCCCTTCTATGATCAGCACTGAGGCTTCTTGCAGCAGTGAGAAGGCTGCAGGAAGCCTCAGAAGTTGAGGCAGCCGTTTCCCGACGGCCTCTCTTTTCCCCCCCCCCCCCCCCCCCCCATGCCGTCGGGAATGGCTGCTCAACTTCTGAGGCTTTCTGCAGCCTTCTCACTACCTCCTTCCCCCCCCGCCCGCCATCGGGAACGGCTGCCTCCTCCCTCCCTCCCATTCGCGGGAACGACGCCACACCGCTGAGCTGACTGTAAGGCTTCCACCTCAAGTGGAAGGCTGCTTGCTGCTTGCTTACTGCCCCTCCCTCCCTCCCGTTCGCGGGAACGACACCACACCGCTGAGCTGACTGAAGCACTTTCACACAGGCAGGAAGATGGTTTATTTAATCTTTTCTTTGCTTATAAATGTTTATTAAGGTTGGATTTATTTGTATAATATTTGTATAAGTATAAATAAGGATTTATTGTAGAATTTAATGACTTCCCTTCCCTTCCCCCCCCCCCCCCACCTCGTTCTGGACGCCTAATTTGTAACCTGCGCCTGATTTTTTAATGTGTAGACAAGGTTTTTTCATTTCTACAAAAATCTTCACTTGCTCCATTCTAAGTTAGTTTGGAGTACGTTTTCACTGTGGAAACTTTGAAATCAGGCGTCAGTGGCCGGACACGCCCCCTTTTGAAGAAAAAATTCTGTTCCAAAGTGAAACTGTTCGAACTGACTAGAACTGCAGGAAAAAAAATGTGGAGAATTGCGATTTCTAAGATAGTCCGTTCTCCACCAGTTGCTCCTAAAAATCAGGCGCAAATCATGTGGAAACTTGGGCCTATAGTATCTAGCTCAGAGACAAAGGGGATGATTACAGACTTTCTACTTTTATATTGAGAATTCAAAAACAATTTCAGGTTTCCAGCATCTGCAGCATTTTGCATCTGTATTCAAAGCAATTATTGCTTATGGAACAAGTTAATCTTGTAGCCGTGCTATTTTTCCTTCTCCAGCTGCTGTGGTTAAGAGAAACATTCATTACACTCAGAACGGATCGAAAAACATTTGCACCACTGCCATTGGCCAGAATTCTTCCAACCTTCTTTCTAAATTACAGATTTCTGTCTTAATTCTTTCACTGGTGAAGTGCTCCCTTCCCCCCGCCCTGGCCCCCCCCTCCCCCCACACGTCACGCTCCAGCACCCCCAGAGATGGGCATTCACCGGGAGTTTGCTTGGGGATTCTCCTCCAGGGCCGGTGTGAATGGGGTAACTGATTCGGGGAGCCCTGGAGGGGCTTCACCCCATTGTGTTCGTCGTGGGTTTGCATCAGTCACATTGCCAAATGTAGAAAACTCCGAGTCACAAAGGAACAGAGCGCCAGTTTGCTCTCTGATTTTAGCAGATCCTCAGGTCAGTTAATCAGCTCCTAACTCACTGGCGCAGGACACAACATTGACACTTGAGTGTGAAAGAGACACAGCCAGGGTTTAGCAGCAGGATATGTGTATTACTTGGCATAATGCTGCTGTCCTGATAAAGCGCCCATATCATGAGGATGAATTCAAATTAATAATCCGGTGGTTATTTTACTGCATTCATTCTAAGGTGTTGGAATCAAATGTTTATCAGTACAACTAGCAGACATGCAAATCAGCGATAGTGTTAATGCCAACTTTCCTTTCATTTCATTGCAGATTATCTGCACAGCATTCCAGTGGCACAGATGGGCAACTATCAAGAATACCTAAAACTTATGCCTTCTCCTCTTCGTGAGATTGACCCAGACCAACCCAAACGGCTCCACACATTCGGCAATCCTTTCAAGCAGGACAAGAAGGTAGGCGGCTACAAACAGTCAGGGAAACCAATTACTGAGTTTCTTTATTTATGTCCGTGTTAGATGGTGCAGATTTTGAGCATGATGCGAGGGGAAAGCTTGAAGATACGTGACTGGATTTGGAACTCAAGTGCTGGGATCCCGAGTTGAGACTGAACAAATTGGTGGGTAGGTAATGGTGAACATGGACTGCCATTGCACAGCTGTGGTGCAGCCTGCAACAGGAGTGGGTGTCTGCTAAGCATAAAGTGCTGTTTGGGGCCGATAGCAGCATTTTGGAATCGCGTCTGGGACAACTTGCACTGCCCCAGTAGTGCCACAAACAGCTCAGCACGTCCCATAAAGCCGAGCCAGAGTTCGACACGGCGACCGAAAGCACAGTCAGTGGGGTAGGGCAGATGTAGGCAGTCGAAGCTGGGGATTGAGTGGAGGCGAGCTGGCTGGAGGCTGCGCCAAAGATGGTTGTGTGTAGAGGGGGGATGTACACCGAATTGGAAGGGCAGAGTGTGCAAGGACCCCAGGCTCGTATTTGATGTTTAAAATGTATCCTGACTTGATGTTTTTGTATTCGCTTAATGTTCACTGAGCTGCCTTTTCAGAACACAGTAAATAACAATTTGGAACTCTGTGACACGCCTGCAGTTACAGCAGAACGAGCAGAAACCACGCTGATCTGTCTTCAGCGCCTCACGGAGATTTCATTCCCTTCAGCAACACCTCATTAGTGTTTTTTGCTTTTTACAATCAGGGAATGATGATCGATGAGGCAGATGAGTTTGTGGCGGGGCCGCAGAACAAGGTGAAACGGCTTGGAGAATCCAACACACCGGGATCGCTGAAGAGAAGACGCAGCATGTCACCGTTACTGCGGCGACCTCAAACTCCGCCCATCATCAATCACATTGGAGGAAAGGGGCCTCCTTCAACTCCAACTCCAGTAGCCCAACCACAGTCCAGCCTTGTAAAGCCTGTCGCGGTACATAAAGGTAAAGGTGCTCCCGACGCTCAGCATATGGCTGATTTAATAAAAAATATATATATATATTTCATGGGATGTGGGCATCGCTGGCAAGGCCGGCATTTATTGCCAATCCCTAATTGTCCTTGAGACGGTGGTGGTGAACCGCTGCAGTCATTTATTGTTTTTCGTAGCGGTTGGGTACAACTGAGTGGCTAACTCGGCCATATCACAGGGCAGTAAGAGTCAACCACATTACTGTGGGTCTGGAGTCACATATAGGCCCAGATCGGATAAGGGCGACAGGTTTCCTTCCCTAAAGGACATTAGTGAACCAGATGGGTTTTACAGCAATCCGGTCACCATTGGACTTCCAGATGGCATTTGACAAGAGGCCACATAAAAGGTTACTGAACAAGATAAAAGGTCACGGGGTTGGAGGTAATATATTAGCATGGATAGAGGATTGGCTAACTAACAGAAAAGAGAGAGTCGGGATAAATGGTTCATTCTTTGGTTGGCAATTAGTAACTAGTGGAGTGCCGCAGGAATCAATGCTAGGACCCCAACTATTTACAATCTGTATTAACAACCTGGAATAAGAGACTGAGTGTAACGTAGCCAATTTTGCTGACGATACAAAGATGGGAGGAAAAGCAATGTGTGAGGAGGACACATCAAATCTGCAAAAGGACATAGACAGGCTAAGTGAGTGGGCAAAAATTTGGCAGATGGAGTATAATGTTGGAAAGTGTGAGGTCATGCACTTTGGCAGAAAAAAATCAAAGAGCAAGTTATTATTTAAATGGAGAAAGATTGCAAAGTGTTGCAGTACAGCAGGACCTGGGGCTACTTGTGCATGAAACACAAAAGGATAGTATGCAGGTACAGCAAGTGATCAGGAAGGCCAATGGAATCTTGGCCTTTATTGCAAAGGGGATGGAGTATAAAAGCAGGGAAGTCTTGCTACAGCTTTCAGGGTATTGGTGAGGTCACACCTGGAATGGTGTGTGCAGTTTTGGTTTCCATATTTACGAAAGGATATACTTGCTTTGGAAGCAGTTCAGAGAAGGTTCACAAGATTGATTCCGGAGAGGAGGGCGTTGATTTATGAGGAAAGGTTGAGTAGGTTGGGCCTCTACTCGTTGGAATTCAGATGAATGAGAGGTGATCTTATTGAAATGTATAAGATTATGAGGGGGCTTGACAAGGTGGATGCAGAGAGGCGGTTTCCACTTATGGGGGAGACTAGAACTAGAGGGCATGATCTTAGAATAAGGAACTGCGCATTTAAAACTGAGATGAGGAGAAATTTCTTCTGAGGGTTGTAAATCTGTGGAATTCGCTGCCCCAGAGAGCTGTGGAAGCTGGAACATTGAATAAATTTAAGACAGAAATCGACAGTTTCTTAAACGATAAGGGGTTATGGGGAGCGGGTGGGGAAGTGGAGCTGAGTCCATGATCAGATCAGCCATGATCTTACTGAATGGCGGAGCAGGCTCGAGAGGCTGAATGGCGGAGCAGGCTCGAGGGGCCGTATGGCCTACTCCTGCTCCTATTTCTTATGTTCTTATTACTGATACTAGCTGCCATGGTGGGATTTGAACTCGTATCTCCGGATTATTAGTCCAGGGTTCTGGAGTACTAGTCCAGTAACATAACCACTACAATAAAAACAGAGAATGCTGGAAATCTCAGCGGGTCAGGCAGCATCTGTGGAGAGATACAGAGTTAATGTTTGACCTTTGTCAGAACTGCGGAATGTTCGGAAAGAGCAGATTCTTCAGCACTGAAAGGGGGAGGGGAAGGAAGATCAAAAGGGAAGGTCTGTGATAGGGTGGAAGGCAGGAGAGATTAGAGAGACAAAAGTGATGATGGGCCGAATTGAAATGGTAATGATAGAGGTTAGAAAAAGGTTGATCTGGATCAGGTGTGAATGGCGTAGTAATGACCAGCTGCCATTAGAGACAAAGAAAAAAAAGAGAAGAAAAATGAAAGAACAAACACAAGATTTTTGGGGAGGGGAGGGAAAGGGAGCCAAAGATGGCCAGAGGTTAAGCTTTGAAATTGTTGAACTCGATGTGGGGCCCAGAAGGCTGTAACGTGCCTACACGAAAGATGAGGTGCTGTTCCTCGAGCTTGCGTTGAGCTTCATTGGAACAGTGTAGGAGACCATGGACGGAGAGGTCAGAGTGGAATGGAGAATCCAAGTGACAGGCGACTGGAAGCTCAGGGTCACACTTATAGACTGAACGGAGATGTTCTGCAAAGCAGTCACCCAATCTGCGCTCGGTCTCCCCAATGTAGAGAAGACCACACCGTGAGCAGCGAATAAAGTATACTGAATTGAAAGAAGTACAAGTAAATCGCTGTTTCACCTGGAAGGAGTATTTGGGGCCATGGACAGTGGGAAGGGAGGGGGGTAATAGGGCAGGTGTTGCATCTCCTTTGCTTGCTCGGGAAGGTGCCGTGGGAAGGGGAGGGGGTGCTGGGGGTGACTGCGGAATAGACCAGGGTGTCACGGAGGGAGCAGTCCCTTCGGAACGCTGGGAGGGGAGGGGAAGATGTGAATGGTGGTGGGATCATGCTGGAGATGGCGGAGGATGATCCGTTGAGTGTGAAGCTGGTGGGGTGAAAGGTGGGGACAAGGGGAACCCTGTTGTGATTCTGAGAGGGAGGGGAAGGGGAAGGGGTGAGAGCAGAGGTGCGGGGAATAGAATGGACACAGTCGAAGGCCATATTAACCACAGTGGAGAAAAATCCTCGGTTGAGGAAAACGGAAGACATGTCAGAGGCACTAGTGTGAAAGGTGGTGTCGTCAGAGCAGATTCGACGGAAACGGAGAAACAGTGAGAATGGAATGTAGTACTTACAGGATGCGGGGTGGGAGGAAGTGTAGTCCAGGTAGTTGTTGGGAGTCAGTGGGCTTATAGTGGATACTGGATCGATAGTCTATCCCCAGAAATGGGGAGACAGATGTCAAGGAAGGGAAGAGTCGGAGATGGACCATGTGAAGGTGAGGGAAGGGTGGAAATTGGATGCAAAGTGAATGAAATTTTCTAGTTCAGGGCGAGAGCAGGAAATGGCACCGATACAGTCATCAATGTACCGGGAAAAGAGGTGAGGGAGGGGACCCGAGTAGGACTGGAACAAAGAATGTTCCACATATCCCACGAAAAGGCAGGCACAGCTGGATCACATGTGGGTTCCCATAGCAACATCTTTAATTTGGAGGGAGTGAGTGGAGTTAAAGGAGAAGTTGTTCAATGTGAGAACAAGTTCAGCCAGGCGGAGGAGGGTGGTGGTGGATGGGGACTGGTTGGGCCTCTGCTCGAGGAAGAAGCGGAGCGCCCTCAGGCCATCCTGGTGGGGGATGGAAGTGTAGAGGGATTGGACGTCCATTGTGAAAAGGAGACGGTGGGGCCTGGAAACTGTTAAAGTGGAGGGCGTCGGAGGAGTCGCGGATGTAGGTGGGACGAGAGTGGAGAAGGGGAGAAAAAAATAGAGTTGAGATAGGAAGAAATAAGTTCCGTGGGGCAGGAACAGGCTGAAATGGTGGGTCTATCGGGGCAGACCTGTTTGTGGATCTTGGGAAGGAGGTAGAAGTGGACTTTGTGGGTTTGGGGAACTGAGGTTGGTGGCTGTGGAGGGAAGACTTCCAGAGGAGATGAGGGTCTGGGAAATGATGGCTTGATGTTCAGTGATGGGGTCATGGTCCAGGGGGAGGTAGGAGGAAGTGTCCAAGTTGGCGATCAGCCTCTCCAAGGTAGAGGTCGGTTCAAACAACAACAGCACCACCCTTGTCAGCAGGTTTAATGACAAGGTTGGGGTTGGATCTGAGCGAGCGGAGTGTTGCAAGTTCAGAGGGAGGTAGGTTGGAGTGAGTGAGGGGAGCAGAGAAATTGAGATGGCCGATGTCCCATCGGCAGTTTGCAATGAAGAGGCCTAGAAGAGGGTAAGAGGCCAGAGGGAGGGGTCCAGGTAGAGCGATTTTTTTTTTTAACACTATATGCTGCCTTTATTTGGTAAATCACCAGGTTTGCCAGTCCTGGTTGAAACCAGAAACAGTCAAAGTTTCAATGAGATCACCTCTCATTCTTCTAAACTTCACAGTTTATAGACCTAGTGTTCTCAATCTCTCATAGAATCATAGAAATTTACAGCACGGAAGGAGGCCATTTGGTCCATCGTGTCCGCGCCGGCCGACAAAGAGCTACCCAGCTTAATCCCACTTTCCAACCAGTACAATCACATCTTTCCTTTAATGTGGTGACCAGAACTGCATGCCGTACTCCAGCTGTGGCCTAACCAGTGTTTTATACAGTTCAAGCATAACCTCCCTGCTCTTGCCTTTATTAGCCGAGGCATAGAATACAAGTATTCCATATGCCTTCTTAACCACCTTATCTACCTGGCCTGCTACCTTCAGGGATCTGTGGACATGCACTCCAAGGTCCCTTTGTTCCTCTACACTTTTCAGTGTCCTACCATTTAATGTGTATTTCCTTTCCTTGTTAGCCCTCCCCAAATGCATTACCTCACACTTCTGCGGATTGAATTGCATTTGCCACTGTTCCGCCCACTGCCCAGTACATCGATATCCTCGTGCAGTTCGGGTGAAGACATGGTCGGAGGATGGATGTTACTGCCTCAGCCCTTCCTGACATTGATGCACTGCTTTTTAAAATAGTGCTGTTCTTCAAAAAAAAAAGTTATGATCTTTGTTTATATTAACTGATAGTGCATATATATGTCCTGATTTTCCAATACATTGGTCTGCACCAAATGCTTACATGAAAACATAAGAAATAGGAGCAGGATTAGGCTATACATCCCTATGAGCCTGTCCCGCCTTTCAACAAGATCATGACTGACCATTGACCTCGACTCCACTTTCCCACCCGATCCCCATATCCCTTGATTCCCTTAGAATCCAAAAATCTATCAATCTCTGTCTTAAATATACTCAACTCCAAAGATTCACCACCCTCTGAGTGAAAAAATTTCTCCTCATCTCAGTCCTAAATGGTCAACGCCTTAATCTGAAACCGACTCCTGGTTCTCGACTCTCCAGCCAGGGGAAACATCCTCCCTGCATTTACACTAAGAATATTGTATGTTTCAATGAGATCACCTCTCATTCTTCTAAACTTCAGAGTTTATAGGCCTAGTGTTCTCAATCTTTCCTCATAGAATCATAGAAATTTACAGCACGGAAGGAGGCCATTCGGCCCATCGTGTCTGCGCCGGCCAACAAAGAGCTACCCTGCCTAATCCCACTTTCCAGCTCTCGGTCCGTAGCCCTGTAGGTTACTGCATTTCAAGTGCACATCCAAGTACTTTTTAAGGGCCCAAGTTTCCACATGATTTGCGCCTGATTTTTCGGAGCAACTGGTGGAGAACGGACCATCTTAGAATTCTCAATTCTCCACTTTTTTTTTTCTGCAGTTCTAGTCAGGTAGAACAGTTCTACTTTGGAACAGAATTTTTTCTTCAAAAGGGGGCGTGTCTGGCCACTGACGCCTGATTTGAAAGTTTCCACAGTGAAAATGTACTCCAAACTAAAGTAGAATGGAGCAAGTGAAGATTTTTGTAGAACTGAAAAAACCTTGTCTACACATTAAAAAATCAGCCGCAGGTTACAAATCAGGCGTCCAGAACGAGGTGGGGGGGGTGGGGAAGGGAACTCATTAAATTCTACAATCAATCCTTATTTATACTTATACAAATAAATCCAACCTGAATAAACATTTATAAGCAAAGAAAAGATTAAACAAACTATCTTCCTACCTGTGTGAAAGTGCTTCAGCCAGGGAGAATGGTGCAGCAAGCCTCACAAAACGAGGGAGCCGACCAAACGCAGAGGGGGGGAAGGAGGGAGCCGACCGAACGCGGGCGGGGAGGAGGAGGGAGCCGACCGAACGCGGGCGGGGGGGAGGGAGCCGACCGAACGCAGGCGGGGGGGTGGGGGGGTAGGAGGGAGCTGACCGAATGCGGGGGGGGGAGGGGGAAGGGAGCCGTTCCAGACGGCTGGCGGGAAAGAGAGAAGGCTGCAGGAAGCCTCAGAAATTGAGGAGCCATTTCCCGACGGCAAAAGGGGGAGGTCGTCGGGAAACGGCTGCCTCAACTTTCTGAGGCTTCCTGCACCATTCTCACTGCTACAAGAAGCCTCTGTGCTGATGGCAATGTACTTTTATTAAAAAATGTTCAAAAACTAAACAGCTACAAAGAACTACAAAAATGGCCGAGTGCCAATGTTTTTTTCACACTGAGCATGCGCGAACGCTCCAACGTGCACATGCAGCGTTGCCGGCAGGAAAAAAAAAATAGTACCCTCCCCCTCCCACTTAGAAAATCGGCGCGAGTGTAGGCTCCGCCCCCCTGGGCGCCGCGCCAGGCAGACAAGGAGCTGCAAAGCGCTCCAGAATCGCTCGTTTTTTTTCCGGCGCCGTTTTAGGCGCGAAAAACGGGCTCCCAGCTCGGAGGGGCGCCTGTTTTTTATCATGTGGAAACTTGGGCCCTAAATGTGGTGAAGGTTTATGCCCCTACCACTCTTTCAGGCAGTGCGTTCCAGACTCCTTTCAAATCCCCTCCAATTACTTTAAATCTATGCCTCCTGGTTATTGACCCCTCTGCTAAGGGAAACAGGTCCTTCCTATCCACTCTATCCAGGCCCCTCATAATTTTATACACCTCCTCTCACCCTCTGTTCCAAAGAAAACAACCCCAGCCTGTCCAATCTTTCCTCATAGATAAAATTCTCCAATCCAGGCAACATCCTTGTAAATCTCCTCTGTATCCTTTCCAGTGCAATCACATCTTTTCTGTACTGTGGTGACCAGAGCAGCACGCTGTGGCCTAGACACGCAGTACTCGAGCTGTGGCCTGACTAGTGCGGGTTAGTATACAAGGACTGTCCCTCTATCCCACGCTCCCATTGGGCAGCAGCATTTCAGGCAGCATGCTGTTCATTCATGAATTTACAACTGCTGTACTAATTGCTGAAATTGTTCAATGGACTTTATTGTACTTTCACATTTAGATACAAATAGCGTTCCATTGGTCGATGCGAGTGCAGAAAGGAAGATGGATGACTTACAACCATCGGAAGAAGCTGCCGAAGACGTGGCGACAACGCCCTCACCCGAGGGTCCTGCATCGACGACCGCGTACACAGCAGCGGAGACCCGGCTGCCCAGTGATTTCCTGGCCAGCCCACAGCTCAATCATGTGGCTCAGGACCTACTTGACCATAAACTTGGGACGGATGGGGTTATGAGAGACTCATTAGAGAGCCCATGTGAGACTGATGGCGAAGCAGATGTGGTAGGAGAAAGCAATCCAGGCATATCCTTGGCCAGCTGTGACGAGGTGGAAGCTCAGCCAGTGCTGGAGGGGAACAACGCAGAACTCCGCACCAAAGTGATGAAGGAGATTCGCAAGCCGGGGAGAAGTAAGTGTCTCTATCCAGCCGCTGTTCGAAAATCGAACTAACATCGCTTGCAATGTTCATTCCAAGCGAGCTTTTGGTGTGTTGAGGAAAAGGTTTTAACAGGATATGAGACAATGCGCAAAGGCAGTCAGTCCAAGCAACAAGCTCACTTTTCTATCAAATTCATTTTAAGATAACGAGATCAAAATAAGTTTGAGTTATATATTGAAAGCTTTGCATCTGTAGGACAAAAACTGATTGAAGAGTGTGGAAAAATCTACATGGTAAAAATTACGGTATCCTGGGAACTGAACCAATCAAAACCCATTGTAATATTGCAGTGTCTCTGGGAACTCATCTTAAGCAAAGCACCTTCCCGAGTCCTTCCTTCTGGCCAGCCTTGCTCTTGCTTCAGCCTCTCAGCTTCCCATTCCTCATCATTGTATTCTCCACTTGGCAGCTTTCCTTTATTTATTTCCAGCTGGGAGGATGCAGCCCACCGGGCCCCTGTCTCCCACTGACCCCTCCCTCCACCCCCTGCCCCTCCCATTCAGCCCATCTCCCACTGCCCCTGTCTTCCATTGTCTCCGCCCCTCCATCTCCCACTGCCCCCCGCCCCCTCTCATTCCTCATTCAGCCCCGTCCCCTCCCATTCAGCCCCCTCTCCCATTGCCCCGCTCCACCCCTCTCATTCAGCCCCACCTCCTCCCGCCCCGCCTCCCACTGCCTCTTGCCCACCGCTCCTCATTCAGCCCCACCTCCTTCCCCCCCCCCCCCCCCCCCCCCCCCCCCCATTCAGCCCCGAATCCCATTTCCCCTCAGCCCGGCCTACGCCAGCAGGCAGTGTAGAATGCAAGTCTCTCAGCCCTTCAATTCCCTGGTGAAATGCCCCTTGTCCTGGGTGTGGCTGGGTTTTCTCTTGGCTTGAGATTTGTACTTGTTGCAGGAGACTGTCCTTAACGGGGTAAAATAAACTACATGTAAATAACGCAAAGAAAATTTGTTAACTCTTTCAGTTTTTCATTCGCACAGAACAGCTTCATTTTTCAAAATCGTTGACCATTCCTTAATTTCAGATTATGACCGACTCTTCAGGTTACTGGAGGACATACAAGGTCCTTTAGAAATCCAGAGGCATTTCCTTCAGAAAACTATCAAAGAAGCTGCCAGGTATGTGCTTGTTTGTTACTGAGGCTCACATCGACCGAGGCAGGGATTGCGTAACTGCAATTGCCAGTCCCTCTTCCCGCACAGGCTGCACCTCCAGAGTAATGTGTTCTGCTGGAAGCCCTTTGGGATGAGTAATGTAAACGTAACTTTGATTACAAAATGACAGATTTAATGGGTAATAATCACAATCCTCTTTCAGTTCGTGATCAAGGCAATAGTTTCCTTTGTCTAGCACATCTGTGGAAATCGGACTAAAAATTCACAAGCCTCAAACATTTCCCCTGCAGGGTAATGGGATTGTAGAAGGCACCATCAGCACTCAGACCACAGTGTTAAGGAAGGCCCATCATCATTTCAGCGAAACTCGAGATGAGCAATAAATGGGGTCTTGCCATCGGCACCCACACCCTGGGAACTGAGGGCTATCGAGATAGTTACAGCGTTGCTTGATGACTTTTTCAGGGAAGGAGCTTAGCGGGTTGGAAATTCATGCAACGTTTAGAGAGCTGCAGTGGTTGGATCGTGCACCCTAACCAGGGAGCCCAAGGCTAGCCTGGCACTGGGCCTTGCACCCCAGTAACATTATCTATCGTGCCTCCATCGGCTGCTCGCCCCATTCAAGATGATCTTGCCTCGCTGGCAGAGACTGAAAGTTTGTCACTGGGGAGGGAAGGGATGATCAGAGGGGTGGCAGAGACTTTTTATTTTTATTCGTTCATGGGATGTGGGCGTCATTGGCAAAGCCAGCACTTATTATCCTCGAGAAGGTGGTGGTGAGCCGCCATTTCAGAGGGCAGTTAAGAGTCATCCACATTGCTGTGGGTCTGGAGTCACATATCGGCCAGACCAGGTAAGGACGGCAGATTTCCTTCCCTAAAGGACATCAGTGAACCCGATGGGTTTTTCCAACCATCAGATAGTTTCATGGTCACCATTACTGATACTAGCTTTTTAATTCCAGATTTATTTAGCAAACTGAATTTAAATTCCATGGTGGGATTTGAACTCCTGTCTCTAGATCATTAGTCCAGGCCTCTGGATTACTGGCCCAGTAACATAACCATTGTGCTACTGTAACGTACCGGAAGGTAATTCCCTGGGGGGGGGGGAGGGGTGGGAGGCAAGGGAGGCGGGCAGAGACTGGGGGTAATTCCCCGGGGATGGGAGGGCAGGGCAGAGACTGGGGTATCGCTCCCTGGGGAGGGGAAGGGCAGAGGGGGCAAGTGCAGGACCGTGCCTTTGTGGGGCCGGCTGATTGCTGGCTCCGCTCCACCTAGTTTCCCCGAAGGCCCTAAAGTAGGCACTCAGCCCCTCATTAGCATATGCAAGAGGCCAAATGTCTGCTTTAGCTGGCTGGCCTGGGTGCCTGATCAATGACTTGACCTAACGTGGGGTCAGGCATCCTTGGAGTGCAGCACATTGGTCCACAGTGCACCCGGCTTATGCTGGTAATGAGGTCATCTTTCTACCCCAGTAACTATAAAGTAATGAGCAATAGGTGAGGAATGGGGAGAGAGAGTCCATGAATCAATGACTATGGCTGGAATGGGACTGATGGGCTATGGATTTTATGTTCTAATTCTGACTCTTCGTTTTGTCCCCAGGTTTAAAAGACGAGTGTTAATCCAACAACTGGAAAGAGTACTAGAAGATGTTATTTCAAGGTCACTGTCAGAACCGATCAACCATGTCAACAGCAGATAGTCCAGCTGGAGGACTGTGGACCAGGAACGTGCTTCCCTGTCAATCTGTGTACAGCGCATGAACTGCTCGTAACTTGCTCGCTTTAACTATCCTCTCACCCCAGTGGCATTAGCTTCTGTCGGAAGAGCATCTTGGGACGGCACTACTGTCGCAGAGCTTGTGGAACAGAAGCCCTGTTGGATTGGTTGGACAATGTTGCCAATGCTGTGAGCGGCCGTCGCTCTAGGAGAGAGATGTGGCAAGCTTCAAAGGCAGCTGGAAGAGTCGGATGATGCCCACAATGCTCCTCTTAGCTGCTCTTATTCTGCCTGTTATTGTGGAAGCTTTATCCTGGGGGTTACGTCTCTCCATAGTTCAGATGTGGTGCCATTTTTGGGGGCTCAAGAACCAGGCACTGGGGCAGAAAACTGAAAATTAGATAGGGGGAGGAAACCATCTACCTCAGACTCACTTTAGTGTTTTGTCTGCTGACTTGTTGAAAGTTGATTTTGACCGATTGCTCCCGAGTGTTCCAGGAGGATGCTGCCTTGCTGAGCGGACTTTGCACAATGTCAGGTGGATACAGAGCATATCGACCTTTTTATTGTTCATACCAGAGGAATTATTTTTGGACCGTATTGTTACAAAATAAAACACCAAATTGTCATATTTTAAAGTGAGCAGTAACTTTTGTAACTCTTATCTATTGAAAATAAATACATTTTATCATGGAATTTTTTATTTACATGTGAAAATATGTATCCTACACATTTTTCGATGGCACTTTTATACCATTGTAATCCGCTTATTCACAAACAGTCGTTTTAAAATGGCTTTCATTTATTGGGGGACACAAAAACCTTTTTGAGTTTGAATATCCGAAGTTTTGAATGGTGAAATTTTCGAAAGTCTGATGCCCTGCATAAATCTGTAAGATTGCTCGATACTGAAGGTGTTGTTGCACTTTACTGACTGCATGACCGTGTATCTTCAGAAGTTGTTCTGCTGGACATGTGTCGTCTGTTATCTGTGGCTTTGCTTTTCAAACCCTTCCTGCATTTCTTTGCTGGTTAAAAAATTTTAGACCAAAATATATTTTAATTGTATTTTTTTTTAAATCACAAAAAAGAAAATATAATTTGAATGTACAGATTATTATAATACTATATATACACGCTGTAGGTTCAGTCACAGTTATAATATTGCTTGCATCATTTCGATACATAGGAGAAAGTTCAGAGAAGACCCACTTGGACATTCGAGAACTCCAGGTTCGAATTTAGGAAAAGACACTTTCATTGGAGTGGACAAGGTCAGGCAAGCAATGTGGGGTTTGCAAATGAGGGGTAATGGTTAATGCAATTACTCTAACTTTAGACTGCAATCTCGGAGTGAGGGGGCATGGATACAGAATTAATCAGCTAAAAGCCAGGCCAAATATTTGGAGGATATTCAGGTACCGTGCAGAAGGTGCTGGATAAATGTGTGTTTAAAGGACCTGGTTCGCCATTATAAGGGCATAGAAAGATGTACGTGATGGGATGTGCCCAACCTGTAGCCTTTGAGCTGCCAGATCCCAGCAACCTGGCACCGGGAGCTGTGCAGGGTGGGAGATCCGGGAGGGAGGCGGGGGGTGTTGTGGGGGGATGTGTTACAGCAAACTGCCCCAACCCGTGGCCTTTGAGCTGCCAGATCCCAGCAACCTGGCCCGGGAGGTGGGGGGGGATCCGACCCTGGGAGCTTGGGGCTCCGGTCCTATTGGACTTTATTATTTGATGATTTCTCCTGTTTCAACTTCCTGGGCCTGGAAATTTGGGGGAAGGGCTGTTCTTGCTGCTGTTACCTCATTGGTGGATTAATCCTAAATCAGAACACAGAGCAACTGCAGATATCTGCATAGTTTATATAAGAAAGTAAAGGATTAGTAACAACTGCATTCAATTTAATCGGTCCCCCAAAAAATACCCGCAATCACCCACTCCATATAAACCGCATTTATGAAAAGGAATACGCACACACACAAGTGGGCTGAATAGCAGAGATGTATTTAAGGGGAGGCTAGATAAGTACATGAGGGGGAAAGGAGTAGAAGGAGGGGGTGCGATGAAGAGGGGTGGGAGGAGGCTGGTGTGGAGCATAAACACCGTCATGGAGCAGTTGGGCCGAAAGGCCTGTTCTTGTGCTGTAAATACTGTATAAATGTAGAGACAGAGAAGTGAGCGTAAGCAACAGCCAGTCAGCAGCAGTTCCATAGAGTCAGCTAACTGGAGTAGACAACCAAAAATGCCAAGCTGCCTTAATATTCCTGCCTCAGAGGGGTAAGCATATTGTTACACTGGTACTCTAAACACATTGTTACTCGAAGCCAGCCCCAGGCTGTAGGTCCTTGAAGAACTGGTCCCAGTATTTGTAGCACTGTTGAAAGGTTGACAATGAATAGAATACCAATAACTAGTTATTATTTTGTTACTGATTTTCATGTTATATTTTTATATGGTTTTCTACCCTTCAATTCAAGTGGTGATATTGTTCAGATCACAAGTGCATTGGTGTTGCTGGATTCCGAGCTCCAGCTGGTGAACTCAATCTGGCAAATGAGCCAGATCAAGGTGCAGGGGTTGCCCAAATGCGAATTACATCGTATTTACAGCACAAAAACGGGCCATTCAGCCCAGCAGGTCCATGCTGGCGTTTATCCTGCCCACGAGCCTCCTCCCGCCCTCTCCATCATCTCATCTCACCCCATCAGCGTAACCACCTATTCCTTTCTCCCTCGTGTTTTATCTAGCTTCCTCTTAAAAGTATCTACGCTATTCGCCTCAAGTACTCCCTGTGGTACATTCTCACCACTCTCTGGCTAAAGACATTTCTCCTGAATTCCCCATTGGATTTATTAGTGACTATCTTTTATTTATGGCGTCTAGTTCTGGTCTCCCCGCAAGTGGAAACATCTTCTCAACATCTACCCTTTCATAATCTTAGACCTCTACCAGGTCACCCCTCAGTCTTCTTTTTTCTCGAGGAAAAAAAGCCCCAGACTGTTCATCCTTTCCTGATGGATCTCAATTCTGGTGTCATTCTAGTGATTTTTTTGGTAACTTCTCCAGTGCCTCTATATTCTCTTTATAATATGGAGACCAGAACTGTGCACAGTACTCCAAGTGTGATCTAACCACAGTTCTATACAAATTTAGCATAACATTTCTGCTTTTGAATTCTGATCCTCAAGAAATGAACACCTTTAGTGATTTGTGTATCTGCATCCCCAGATTCCTCTGTTCCTCCAATCCATTTAGACACTTATTTTCCAAGCAGTATGTGCTACCTTACTCTTCCTTCCAAAATCTACCACATCAAACTTAGCTATATTGAAGTTAATTTGCCAATTACATTTCCATTCTACAAGTTTATTAATATCTTCCTTTATTTTGTCGCAGTCTTCCACTGTATTAACTACACTCCCCAATTTGGTGTCATCGCAAATTTTGAAATTATACTTTCAATTCCCGAGTCCAAATTGTTCATGTAAATGGTGAAGGACAGTGGTCACAGCACCGATCCTGTGGAACGCCTCTGTTTCTTGTTTTGTGGCCAGCTTGCTGTTCGCTAATTCCACACATTCTGACCTTGTCATGGTTTTACTATGCGGTACCTTATCGAAGGCCTTTTGGAAATCCAAATATATTGCATCCACTGCATTACTCTTATCTTGCCATTCTACTTAAAAAGAATTCAGTAAGGCTGGTCAAGCATGACCTTCTCTTTTGGAATCCGTACTAGCTGCTCTTTATTATATTTTCAGTTTCTGGATTTTTTTTATTACACATTTGAGTAAGGATTCTGTTATCCTGATCTTAAATAAAGGCGATTACAAAGGTATGAAGGCAGAGTTGGCTTAAGTGGACTGGGAAATAGATTAAAGTGTGAGATGGTTGATGAGCACTGGCAGACATTTAAGGAGATACTTGACGCGCAACAAAAATATATTCCAGTGAGAAGGAAGAACCATCCGTGGCTAACTAAGGAAGTAAAGCATGGCATCAAGTTGAAAACAATGGCATACAAAGTTGCCAAGATTAGTGGGAGGCCAGAGAATTGGGAAATATTTTTTATAAACAGCAAAGGATGACAAAAAATAATGGAGAGATGATAGATTATGAGTGTAAACTAGCAAGAAGCATTAAAACAGATAGCAAAAGCTTCTACAGGTATATAAAAAGGAAGAGATTAGCTAAAGTAAACGTTGGTCCCTTAGAGGATGAAACTGGGGAATTAATAATGGGAACCAGAGAAACGGCAGAGACTTTGAACAAATATTTTGTATCAGTCTTCACGGGAGAAGATACTAAACACATTCCAATTGTGGATAATCAAGAGGCTATAGGGAGGGAGGAACTTAATACAATCACTATCATTAATGAAGTAGTACTCAGTAAAATAATGGGACTAAAGGTGGACAAGTCCCTGGACCTAATGGCCTGCATCCTACGGACTGAGATAGTGGTTGTAATCTACCAAAATTTCCTGGATTCTGGGGAGGTCACAGCAGATTGGAAAACCGCAAATGTAATGCCCCTATTTAATAAAGGAGGGAGACAGAAAGCAGGTGACTGTAGATCAGTCAGCCTAATTTCTGTTGGGAAAATTCTGGAGTCCAGAAATGCCTCCAGTGCGCCAGCGCAGCCTTCGGTCGCCTGAGGAAGAGAGTGTTCGAAGACCAGGACCACAAATCTGGCACCAAGCTTACGGTTTACAAGACTGTAGTGATACCTGCCCTGCTATATGGCTCAGAGATGTGGACCATATACAGTAGACACCTCATAGTGCTGGAGAAATACCATCAATGCTGCCTCTGCAAGATCCTGCAAATCCACTGGGAGGATAGACGCACCAACTTCTCGATCAGACCAGCATCGAAGCACTGACCACACTCGACCAGCTTTGTTGGGCAAGCCGCATCATTCGCATGCCCAACACAAGACTCCCAAAGCAAGAGCTCTATTTGGAACTCCTACACCGCAAGCGAGCCCCTGGTGGGCAGAGGAAAAGTTTCAAAAACACCCTGAAAGCCTCCCTGATAAAGTGCAACATCCCCACCGGCACCTGGGAATCCCTGGCCCAAGACTGCCCGAAGTGGAGGAAGACCATCCAGGAGGGCGCTGAGCACCTCGAGTCTTGACACCGAGAGCATGCAGAAATCAAGCGCAGGCAGCGGAAGGAGCGTGCGGCAAACCAGACTCCCCACCCACCCTTTCCCTCAACCACTGTCTGTCCCACCTGTAACAAAGACTATAATTCACGTATTGGACTGTTCAGCCACCTGAGAACTCACTTTTAGAGTGGAAGCAAGTCTTCCTCGATTTTGAGGGACTGTCTATGCTGCTGATGATGATGCTGGAGTCCATTATTAAGGAAGAAGTAGGACATTTGGAAAAGCAAATTTTGTCGACTGCTGCCACCTCTGGTTGCTCAGTGCTGTCTCCTGTGGTGGCGGGGTTGGATTGCTCAGTGCTGCCCCCTCTGGTTGCTCAGTGCTACCCCTTCTGGTTGCTCAGTGCTGCCCCCTGTGGTTGCACAGTGCTGTCTATTCTGATGGCGGGGTTGGGGAGATTCTCAGTGATGCCCCCTGTGGTCGCTCAGTGCTGCCTCCTCTGGTGGCGGGGTTGGGTTGCTCAGTGCCGCTCCCTGCGGTTGCTCAGTGCTGCTCCCTCTGGTCGCTCTGTGCTGCCTCCTCTGGTGGCGGGGTTGGATTGCTCAGTGCTGTCCCCTGTGGTGGCGGTGTTGTGTTGCTCAGTGCTGCCTCCTCTGGTCGCTCAGTGCTGCCCACACTGGTGTCGGGGTTGGGTTGCTCAGTGCTGCCCCCTCTGGTGGCAGGGTTGGATTGCTCAGTGCTGCCCCCTGTTGTTGCTCAGGGTTGGGGAGATGCTCAGTGCTGCCCCATCTGGTTGCTCATGGTTGGGGAGATGCTCAGTGCTGCCCACTCTGCTGGCTCAGTGCTGCCCACTCTGCTGGCTCAGTGCTGCCCCCTCTGGTTGCTCAGTGCTGCCCCCTCTCATTGCTCAGTGCTGCCCCCTCTGGTTGCTCAGTGCTGCTCCCTTGGTCGCTCAGTGCTGCCTCTTCTGGTGGCAGGATTGGGGAGATGCTCAATGCCGCCCCCTGTGGTGGCGGTTTGGATTGCTCAGTACTGCCCCCTGTGGTTGCTCAGTGCTGCCCCCGCTGGTCGCTATGTGCTGCCCCTGTGGTGAGCGGGGTTGGATTGCTCAGTGCTGCCCCCTGTGGTTGCTCAGTGCTGCCACCTGTGGTGGCAGTGTTGGATTTCTCAGTGCTGCCCCTGTGGTGGCGGGGTTGGATTGCTCAATGCTGCCCCCTCTGGTTGCTCAGTGATGCCCCGTCTGGTTGCTCAGTGGTGCCTCCTCTGGTGGCGGTGTTGGGGAGATTCTCAGTGATGCTCGCTGTGATCGCTCAGTGCTGCCCCCTCAGGTGGCGGGGTTGGATTGCTCAATGCTGCCCCCTCTGGTTGTTCACTGATGCCCCCTCTGGTTGCTTGGTGCTGCCTCCTCTGGTGGCGGGGTTGGATTGCTCAGTGCTGCCCCCTGCGGTTGCTCAGTGCTGCTCCCACTGGTTGCTCAGTGCTGCCTCCTCTGGTGGCGGGTTGGATTGCTCAGTGCTGTCCCCTGTGGTGGCGGTGTTGTGTTGCTCAGTGCTGCCTCCTCTGGTCGCTCAGTGCTGCCCCCTCTGGTGTCGGGGTTGGGTTGCTCAGTGCTGCCCCCTCTGGTGGCAGGGTTGGATTGCTCAGTGCTGCCCCCTGTTGTTGCTCAGGGTTGGGGAGATGCTCAGTGCTGCCCCATCTGGTTGCTCATGGTTGGGGAGATGCTCAGTGCTGCCCACTCTGCTGGCTCAGTGCTGCCCACTCTGCTGGCTCAGTGCTGCCCCCTCTGGTTGCTCAGTGCTGCCCCCTCTCATTGCTTAGTGCTGCCCCCTCTGGTTGCTCAGTGCTGCTCCCTTGGTCGCTCAGTGCTGCCTCTTCTGGTGGCAGGATTGGGGAGATGCTCAATGCTGCCCCCCTGTGGTGGCGGTTTGGATTGCTCAGTACTGCCCCCTGTGGTTGCTCAGTGCTGCCCCCGCTGGTCGCAATGTGCTGCCCCTGTGGTGAGCGGGGTTGGATTGCTCAGTGCTGCCCCCTGTGGTTGCTCAGTGCTGCCACCTGTGGTGGCAGTGTTGGATTTCTCAGTGCTGCCCCTGTGGTGGCGGGGTTGGATTGCTCAATGCTGCCCCCTCTGGTTGCTCAGTGATGCCCCCTCTGGTTGCTCAGTGGTGCCTCCTCTCGTGGCGGTGTTGGGGAGATTCTCAGTGATGCTCGCTGTGATCGCTCAGTGCTGCCCCCTCAGGTGGCGGGGTTGGATTGCTCAATGCTGCCCCCTCTGGTTGTTCACTGATGCCCCCTCTGGTTGCTTGGTGCTGCCTCCTCTGGTGGCGGGGTTGGATTGCTCAGTGCTGCCCCCTGCGGTTGCTCAGTGCTGCTCCCACTGGTTGCTCAGTGCTGCCTCCTCTGGTGGCGGGTTGGATTGCTCAGTGCTGCCCCCTGGTTGCAGGGTTGGGAAGATGCTCAGTGCTACCCCCTGTGGTTGCTCAGTGCTGCCCCCTATGGTGGCGGGGTTGGATTGGTCACTGCTGCCCCCTCTGGTTGCTCAAGGTTGGGGAGATGCTCAGTGCTGCCCCCTCTGCTTGCTCAGTGTTGGGGAGATGCTCAGTGCTGCCCTCCCTGGTTGCGGGGTTGGGGAGATGCTCAGTGCTGCCCCCTGTGTTTGTAGGGGTTGGGTTGTTCAGTGCTGCTCCCTGTGGTTGCTCAGTGCTGCACCCTGTGGTTGCTCAGTGCTGCCCCCTCTGGTTGCTCAGTGCTGCCCGCTGTGGTTGCTCAGTGCTGCCCCCTATGGTGGTGGGGTTGGATTGGTCAGTGCTGCCCCCTCTGGTTGCTCAGTGCTGCCCCCTGTGGTGGCGGGGTTGGTTCGCTCAGTGATGCCCCCTGTGGTGGCGGGGTTGGATTGCTCAGTGCTGCCCCCTCTGGTTGCTCAGTGCTACCCCCCTCCGGTTGCTCAGTGCTGCCTCCTCTGGTGGCAGTGTTGGGGAGATTCTCAGTGATGCCCGCTGTGGTCACTCATTGCTGCCCCCTCTGGTGGTGGTGTTGGATTGCTCAGTGCTGCCCCCTCTGGTTGTTCACTGATGCCCCCTCTGGCTGCTTGGTGCTGCCTCCTCCGGTGGCGGGGTTGGATTGCTCAGTGCTGCCCCCTGCGGTTGCTCAGTGTTGCTCCCTCTGGTCGCTCAGTACTGCCTCCTCTGGTGGCGGGTCAGATTGCTAAGTGCTGCCCCCTGTGGTGGCAGGGTTGTGTTGCTCAATGCTGCCGCCTCTGGTCGCTCAGTGCTGCCCCTTCTGTTGGCGGGGCTGGGTTGCTCAGTGCTGCCCCCTCTCGTTGCAGGGTTGGGTTGCTCACTGCTGCCCCCTCTGGTTGTGGGGTTGGGTTGCTCAGTGCTGCCCCCTGTGGTTGCTCAGGGTTGGGGAGATGCTCAGTGCTGCCCCCTCTGGTTGCTCAGCGTTGGGGAGATGCTCAGTGCTGCCCCCTGTGTTTGCAGGGTTGTGTTGATCAATGCTGCCCCCTGTGGTTGCTCAGTGCTGCCCCCTGTGGTTGCTCAGTGCTGCCCCCTGTGGTCACCCAGTGCTGCCCCCTGTGGTGGCAGGGTTGGTTTGTTCAGTGCTGCCCCCTGTGGTGGCGGGGTTGGATTGCTCAATGCTGCCACCTCTGGTTGCTCAGTGATGCCCCCTCTGGTTGCAGGGTTGAGTTGCTCAGTGCTGCCCCCTCTGGTTGTGGAGTTGGGTTGCTCCGCGCTGCCCCCTGTGGTTGCTCAGGGTTGGGGAGATGCTCAGTGCTGCCCCCTCTGCTTGCTCAGTGTTGGGGAGATGCTCAGTGCTGCCCTCTCTGGTTGCGGAGTATGGGGAGATGCTCAGTGCTGCCGCCTGTGGTTGCTCAGTGCTGCCCCCTATGGTGGCGGGGTTGGATTGGTCAGTGCTGCCCCCTCTGGTTGCTCAGTACTGCCCGCTGTGGTGGCGGGGTTGGGTCGCTCAGTGATGCCCCCTGTAGTGGCGGGGTTGGATTGCTCAGTGATGCCCCCTCTGGTTTCTCAGTGCTACCTCCCCTCTGGTTGCTCAGTGCTGCCTCCTCTGGTGGCGGTGTTGGGGAGATTCTCCGTGATGCCCGCTGTGGTCGCTCAGTACTGCCCCCTCTGGTGGCGGGGTTGGATTGCTCAGTGCTGCCCCCTCTGGTTGTTCACTGATGCCCCTTTTGGTTCCTTGGTGCTGCCTCCTCTGGTGGCGGGGTTGGATTGCTCAGTGCTGTCCCCTGTGGTTGCTCAGTGCTGCTCCATCTGGTCGCTCAGTGCTGCCTTCTCTGGTGGCGGGTTGGATTGCTCAGTGCTGCCGCCTCTGGTCGCTCAGTGCTGCCCCTTCTGTTGGCGGGGCTGGGTTGCTCAGTGCTGCCCCCTCTCGTTGCAGGGTTGGGTTGCTCAGTGCTGCCCCCTGTGGTTGCTGTGGTGGCGGGGTTGGGGAGATGCTCAGTGCTGGCTCCTGTGGTGGCGGGGTTGGATTGCTCAGTGCTACGCCCTCTGGTTGCTCAGTGACGCCCCCTCTGGTAGTTCAGTGTTGCCTCCTGTGGTGGCGGGGTTGGGGAGATGCTCAGTGATGCCCCCTGTGGTCACTCAGTGCTGCCCTCTCTGGTGGCGGGGTTGGATTGCTCTGTGCTGCCCCCTCTGTTTGTCCACTGCTGCCACCTCTTATTGCTCAGTGCAGTCTCCTTTGGTGGCGGGGTTGGATTGCTCAGTGCAGCTCTCTGCGGTTGTGGGGTTGGGTTGCTCCGTGATGCCCCCTGTGGTTGCTCAGTGCTGCCCCGTCTGGTTGCTCAGTGCTGCCTCCTCTGGTGGCGGGTTGGATTGCTCAGTGCTGCCCCCTGGTTGCAGGGTTGGGAAGATGCTCAGTGCTACCCCCTGTGGTTGCTCAGTGCTGCCCCCTATGGTGGCGGGGTTGGATTGGTCACTGCTGCCCCCTCTGGTTGCTCAAGGTTGGGGAGATGCTCAGTGCTGCCCCCTCTGCTTGCTCAGTGTTGGGGAGATGCTCAGTGCTGCCCTCCCTGGTTGCGGGGTTGGGGAGATGCTCAGTGCTGCCCCCTGTGTTTGTAGGGGTTGGGTTGTTCAGTGCTGCTCCCTGTGGTTGCTCAGTGCTGCACCCTGTGGTTGCTCAGTGCTGCCCCCTCTGGTTGCTCAGTGCTGCCCGCTGTGGTTGCTCAGTGCTGCCCCCTATGGTGGTGGGGTTGGATTGGTCAGTGCTGCCCCCTCTGGTTGCTCAGTGCTGCCCCCTGTGGTGGCGGGGTTGGTTCGCTCAGTGATGCCCCCTGTGGTGGCGGGGTTGGATTGCTCAGTGCTGCCCCCTCTGGTTGCTCAGTGCTACCCCCCTCCGGTTGCTCAGTGCTGCCTCCTCTGGTGGCAGTGTTGGGGAGATTCTCAGTGATGCCCGCTGTGGTCACTCATTGCTGCCCCCTCTGGTGGTGGTGTTGGATTGCTCAGTGCTGCCCCCTCTGGTTGTTCACTGATGCCCCCTCTGGCTGCTTGGTGCTGCCTCCTCCGGTGGCGGGGTTGGATTGCTCAGTGCTGCCCCCTGCGGTTGCTCAGTGTTGCTCCCTCTGGTCGCTCAGTACTGCCTCCTCTGGTGGCGGGTCAGATTGCTAAGTGCTGCCCCCTGTGGTGGCAGGGTTGTGTTGCTCAATGCTGCCGCCTCTGGTCGCTCAGTGCTGCCCCTTCTGTTGGCGGGGCTGGGTTGCTCAGTGCTGCCCCCTCTCGTTGCAGGGTTGGGTTGCTCACTGCTGCTCCCTCTGGTTGTGGGGTTGGGTTGCTCAGTGCTGCCCCCTGTGGTTGCTCAGGGTTGGGGAGATGCTCAGTGCTGCCCCCTCTGGTTGCTCAGCGTTGGGGAGATGCTCAGTGCTGCCCCCTGTGTTTGCAGGGTTGTGTTGATCAATGCTGCCCCCTGTGGTTGCTCAGTGCTGCCCCCTGTGGTTGCTCAGTGCTGCCCCCTGTGGTCACCCAGTGCTGCCCCCTGTGGTGGCAGGGTTGGTTTGTTCAGTGCTGCCCCCTGTGGTGGCGGGGTTGGATTGCTCAATGCTGCCACCTCTGGTTGCTCAGTGATGCCCCCTCTAGTAGCTCAGTGCTGCCTCCCCTGGTGGCGGGGTTGGATTGCTCAGTGCTCCCCCCTCTGGTGGCTTGGTTGGGGAGATTCTCAGTGATGCCCCCTGTGGTCGCTCAGTGCTGCCCCCTCTGGTGTTGGGGTTGGGTTGCTCAGTGCTGCCCCCTTTGGTGGCGGGGTTGGATTGCTCAGTGCTGCCCCCTGTTGTTGCTCAGGGTTGGGGAGATGCTCAGTGCTGCCCCATCTGGTTGCTCAGTGTTGGGGAGATGCTCAGTGCTGCCCTCTCTGCTGGCTCAGTGCTGCCCCCTCTGGTTGCTCAGTGCTGCCCTCTCTCGTTGCTTAGTGCTGCCCCCTCTGGTTGCTCAGTGCTGCCCCCTTTGGTCGCTCAGTCCTGCCTCCTCTGGTGGCAGGATTGGGGAGATGCTCAATGCTGCCCCCTGTGGTGGCGGTTTTGGATTGCTCAGTGCTGCCCCCTGCGGTTGCTCAGGGTTGGGGAGATGCTCAGTGCTGCCCCATCTGGTTGCTCAGGGTTGGGGAGATGCTCGGTGCTGCCCTCTCTGCTGGCTCAGTGCTGCCCCCTCTGGTTGCTCAGTGCTGCCCTCTCTCGTTGCTTAGTGCTGCCCCCTGTGGTTGCTCAGTGCTGCCCCTTTTGGTCGCTCAGTGCTGCCTCCTCTGGTGACAGGATTGGGGAGATGCTCAATGCTGCCCCCTGTGGTAGCAGTTTTGGATTGCTCCGTGCTGCCCCTGCGGTTGCTCAGTGCTGCCCCTGCTGGTCGCTATGTGCTGCCCCTGTGGTGAGCGAGGTTGGATTGCTCAGTGCTGCCCCCGGTGGTCGTTCAGTGCTGGGTTGGATTTCTCAGTGCTGCCCCTGTGGTGGCGGGGTTAGGTTGCTCAGTGCTGCCCCCTCTGGTCGCTCAGTGCTGCCCGCTCTGGTGGCGGGATTGGGTTGCTCAGTGATGCCCCCTCTGGTTGCAGGGTTGGGTTGCTCAGTGATGCCCCCTCTGGTTGCAGGGTTGAGTTGCTCAGTGCTGCCCCCTCTGGTTGTGGAGTTGGGTTGCTCCGCGCTGCCCCCTGTGGTTGCTCAGGGTTGGGGAGATGCTCAGTGCTGCCCCCTCTGCTTGCTCAGTGTTGGGGAGATGCTCAGTGCTGCCCTCTCTGGTTGCGGAGTATGGGGAGATGCTCAGTGCTGCCGCCTGTGGTTGCTCAGTGCTGCCCCCTATGGTGGCGGGGTTGGATTGGTCAGTGCTGCCCCCTCTGGTTGCTCAGTACTGCCCGCTGTGGTGGCGGGGTTGGGTCGCTCAGTGATGCCCCCTGTAGTGGCGGGGTTGGATTGCTCAGTGATGCCCCCTCTGGTTTCTCAGTGCTACCTCCCCTCTGGTTGCTCAGTGCTGCCTCCTCTGGTGGCGGTGTTGGGGAGATTCTCCGTGATGCCCGCTGTGGTCGCTCAGTACTGCCCCCTCTGGTGGCGGGGTTGGATTGCTCAGTGCTGCCCCCTCTGGTTGTTCACTGATGCCCCTTTTGGTTCCTTGGTGCTGCCTCCTCTGGTGGCGGGGTTGGATTGCTCAGTGCTGTCCCCTGTGGTTGCTCAGTGCTGCTCCATCTGGTCGCTCAGTGCTGCCTTCTCTGGTGGCGGGTTGGATTGCTCAGTGCTGCCGCCTCTGGTCGCTCAGTGCTGCCCCTTCTGTTGGCGGGGCTGGGTTGCTCAGTGCTGCCCCCTCTCGTTGCAGGGTTGGGTTGCTCAGTGCTGCCCCCTGTGGTTGCTGTGGTGGCGGGGTTGGGGAGATGCTCAGTGCTGGCTCCTGTGGTGGCGGGGTTGGATTGCTCAGTGCTACGCCCTCTGGTTGCTCAGTGACGCCCCCTCTGGTAGCTCAGTGTTGCCTCCTGTGGTGGCGGGGTTGGGGAGATGCTCAGTGATGCCCCCTGTGGTCACTCAGTGCTGCCCTCTCTGGTGGCGGGGTTGGATTGCTCTGTGCTGCCCCCTCTGTTTGTCCACTGCTGCCACCTCTTATTGCTCAGTGCAGTCTCCTTTGGTGGCGGGGTTGGATTGCTCAGTGCAGCTCTCTGCGGTTGTGGGGTTGGGTTGCTCCGTGATGCCCCCTGTGGTTGCTCAGTGCTGCCCCGTCTGGTTGCTCAGTGCTGCCTCCTCTGGTGGTGGGGTTGGGGAGATGCTCAGTGCTGCCCCCTGTGGTTGCTCAGTGCTGCCCACTGTGGTGGCGGTGTTGTATTGCTCAGTGCTGCCCCCTGTGGTTGCTCAGTGCCTCCTCTGGTCGTTCAGTGCTGAACCCCTGTGGTGGCGGGGTTGGATTGCTCAGTGCTACTACCTGTATTTGCTCAGTGCTACTCCCTCTGGTCGCTCAGTGCTTTCCCCTCTGGTGTTGGGGCTGGGTTGCTCAGTGCTGCCCCCTCTCGTTGCAGGGTTGGGTTGCTCAGTGCTGCCCCCTGTGGTTGCTGTGGTGGCGGGGTTGGGGAGATGCTCAGTGCTGGCTCCTGTGGTGGCGGGGTTGGATTGCTCAGTGCTGCCCCGTCTGGTTGCTCAGTGCTGCCTCCTCTGGTGGTGGGGTTGGGGAGATGCTCAGTGCTGCCCCCTGTGGTTGCTCAGTGCTGCCCACTGTGGTGGCGGTGTTGTATTGCTCAGTGCTGCCCCCTGTGGTTGCTCAGTGCCTCCTCTGGTCGTTCAGTGCTGAACCCCTGTGGTGGCGGGGTTGGATTGCTCAGTGCTACTACCTGTATTTGCTCAGTGCTACTCCCTCTGGTCGCTCAGTGCTTTCCCCTCTGGTGTTGGGGTTGGGTTGCTCAGTGCTGCCCCCTGCGTTTGCAGGGTTGGGTTGTTCAGTGCAGCCCCCTGTGGTTGCTCAGTGCAACCCCTGTGATTGTTCAGTACTGTCCCCGTGGTTGCTCAGTGCTGCCCCTATGTTTGCTCAGTGCTGCCCCTATGGTTGCTCAGTGCTGCCCCCTCTGGTTGCTCAGTGCTGCCCCCACTGGTTGCTCAGTGCTGCCCCCTCTGGTTGCTCAGTGCTGCCCCCTCTGGTTTCTCATCGCTGCTCTCTCTGGTCACTCAGTGCTGCCTCCTCTGGTGGCGGGATTGGGGAGATGTTCAGTGATGCCCCCTGTGGTAGCAGTGCTGCCCCCGCTGGTCGCTATGTGCTGCCCCCTGTGGTGAGCGCGGTTGGATTGCTCACTGCTGCCCCCTGTGGTCGCTTAGTGCTGCCACCTGTACTGATGGGGTTGGATTACTCAGTGCTGCCCCTGTGGTGGCGGGCTTAGGTTGCTCAGTGCTGCCCCCTGTGGTCGCCCAGTGCTGCACCCTGTGGTGGCAGGGTTGGATTGCTCAGCGCCGCCCCCTCTGGTTGCTCAGTGCTGCCTCCTCTGGTGGCAGGATTGGGGAGATGCTCAGTGATGCCCGCTGTGGTCGCTCAGTGCTGCCCCCTGTGGTGGCGGAGTTGGATTGCTCTGTGCTGCACCCTGTGGTTGCTCAGTGCTGTCCCCTCTGGTCACTCAGTGCTGCCTCCTCTGATGTCGGGGTTGGATTGCTCAGTGCTGCCCCCTCTGATTGTGGGGTTGGGTTGCTCAGTGCTGCCACCTGTGGTTGCTCAGCGCTGCTCCCTGTGGTTGGTCAGTGCTGCCCCCTGTGGTTGCTCAGTGCTGCAGCCTCTGATTGCTCAGTGCTGCGTCCTCTGGTGATGGGGTTGGAGTGATGCTCATTGATTCCCCGTTTGGTCGCTCAGTGCTGCCCCCTGTATTGACGGGGTTGGATTGTTCAGTGCTGCCCCCTGTGGTTGCTCAGTGCCCCCTCTGGTCGCTCAGTGCTGCCCCCCCTGTGGTGGCGGGGTTGGATTGCTCAGTGCTACCCCCTGTGGTTGCTCAGTGCTACGCCCTCTGGTCGCTCAGTGCTGCCCCCTCTGATCACTCAGTGCTGCACCCTGTGGTGGCGGGGTTGGATTGCTCAGTGCGGCCTCCTCTCGTGGCGGGGTTGGATTGCTCAGTGTTCCCCCTGTGGTGGCGGGCTTGGGTTGCTCCGTGATGCCCCCTCTGGTCGCTCAGTGCTTTCCCCTCCGGTGGCAGGGTTGAGTTGCTCAGTGCTACCCCCTGTGTTTACAGGGTTGTGTTGTTCAGTGCTGCCCCCTGTGGTTGCTCAGCGCTGCTCCCTGTGGTTGCTCAGTGATGCCCCGTGGTTGCTCAGTGCTGCCACCGTGGTTGCTCTGTGCTGCCCTCTGTGGTTGCTCAGTGCTGCTCCCTCTGGTTGCTCAGTGCTGCCCCCTCTGGTTGCTCAGTGCTGCTCTCTCTAGTCGCTCAGTGCTGCCTCCTCTGGTGGCGGGATTGGGGAGATGCTCAGTGATGCCCCCTGTGGTCGCTCAGTGCTGCCCCCTCTGGTGGCGGGGATGGATTGCTCAGTGCTGCCCCCTGTGGTTGCTCAGTGCTGCCCCCTCTGGTCGCTCAGTGCTGCCCACTGTGGTGAGCGGGGTTGGATTGCTCCGTGCTGCCCCCTGTGGTCGCTCAGTGCTGCCACCTGTGGTGGCGGGGTTGGATTGCACAGTGCTGATCCCTCTGGTGGCAAGGTTGGTTTGTTCAATGCTGCCCCCTCTGGTGGCAAGGTTGGTTGCTCACTGCTGCCCCCTCTGGTTGCAGGTTTGGGTTGCTCAGTGCTGCCCCCTCTGGTTGCAGGGTTGAGTTGCTCAGTGATGCCCCCTCTGGTTGCTCACTGCTGCCTCCTGTGGTTGCTCAGTGGTGCCCCCTCTGGTTGCTCAGTGCTGCCCCACTGGTTGCTCAGTGCTGCCCCCTCTGGTTGCTCAGTGCTGCCTCCTGTGGTTGCTCAGTACTGCCCACTGTGGTCGCCCAGTGCTGCCTCCTGTGGTGGTGGGGTTAGATTGCTCGGTGCGGCCTCCTCTGGTGGCGTGATTGGGCAGATGCTCAGTGATGCCCCCTGTGGTCTCGCTGTGCTGCCCCCTGTGGTGGCGGGGTTGGATTGCTCAGTGCTGCCCTCTGTGGTTGATCAATGCTGCCCCCTGTGCAAGCGGGGTTGGATTGCTCAGTGCTGCCCCCTTTGGTTGCTCAGTGCTGCCCCCTCGGTTGCTCAGTGCTGCCACCTCTTGTGGCCGGGTTGGGGAGATTCTCAGTGATGCCCCCTCTGGTTGTTCAGTGCTGCCCCCTCTGGTGGCGGGATTGGGGAGATGCTCAGTGATGCCCCCTGTGGTCGCTCAGTGCTGCCGCCTGTGGTGGCGGGGTTGGATTTCTCAGTGCTGCCCCCTGTGGTTGCTCAGTGCTGGCCCCTCTGGTAGCTCAGTGCTGACCCCTGTGGTGGTGGGGTGGATTGCCCAGTGCTGCCCCATATGGTTGCTCACTGCTGCCTCCTCTGGTGGCGGGATTGGGGAGATGCTCAGTGCTGCCCCCTCGGTTGCTCAGTGCTGCCACCTCTTGTTGCCGGGTTGGGGAGATTCTCAGTGATGCCCCCTCTGGTTGTTCAGTGCTGCCCCCTCTGGTGGCGGGATTGGGGAGATGCTCAGTGATCCCCCTGTGGTCGCTCAGTGCTGCCGCCTGTGGTGGCGGGGTTGGATTTCTCAGTGCTGCCCCCTGTGGTTGCTCAGTGCTGGCCCCTCTGGTAGCTCAGTGCTGACCCCTGTGGTGGCGGGATGGATTGCCCAGTGCTGCCCCATATGGTTGCTCACTGCTGCCTCCTCTGGTGGCGGGGTTGGGAAGATGCTCAGTGATGCCTCCTGTGGTCGCTCAGTGCTGCCCCCTCTGGTCGCTCAGTGCTGCCCACTGTGGTGAGCGGGGTTGGATTGCTCCGTGCTGCTCCCTGTGGTCACTCAGTGCTGCCACCTGTGGTGGCGGGGTTGGATTGCACAGTGCTGATCCCTCTGGTGGCAAGGTTGGTTTGTTCAGTGCTGCCCCCTCTGGTGGCAAGGTTAGGTTGCTCACTGCTGCCCCCTCTGGTTGCAGGTTTGGGTTGCTGAGTGCTGCCCCCTCTGGTTGCAGGGTTGAGTTGCTCAGTGATGCCCCCTCTGGTTGCTCACTGCTGCCCCCTGTGGTTGCTCAGTGGTGCCCCCTCTGGTTGCTCAGTGCTGCCCCACTGGTTGCTCAGTGCTGCCCCCTCTGGTTGCTCAGTGCTGCCTCCTGTGGTTGCTCAGTGCTGCCCACTGTGGTCGCCCAGTGCTGCCTCCTGTGGTGGTGGGGTTAGATTGCTCAGTGCGGCCTCCTCTGGTGGCGTGATTGGGCAGATGCTCAGTGATGCCCCCTGTGGTCTCGCTGTGCTGCCCCCTGTGGTGGCGGGGTTGGATTGCTCAGTGCTGCCCTCTGTGGTTGATCAATGCTGCCCCCTGTGCAAGCGGGGTTGGATTGCTCAGTGCTGCCCCCTTTGGTTGCTCAGTGCTGCCCCCTCGGTTGCTCAGTGCTGCCACCTCTTGTTGCCGGGTTGGGGCGATTCTCAGAGATGCCCCCTCTGGTTGTTCAGTGCTGCCCCCTCTGGTGGCGGGATTGGGGAGATGCTCAGTGATGCCCCCTGTGGTCGCTCAGTGCTGCCGCCTGTGGTGGCGGGGTTGGATTTCTCAGTGCTGCCCCCTGTGGTTGCTCAGTGCTGGCCCCTCTGGTAGCTCAGTGCTGACCCCTGTGGTGGTGGGGTGGATTGCCCAGTGCTGCCCCATATGGTTGCTCACTGCTGCCTCCTCTGGTGGCGGGGTTGGGGAGATGCTCAGTGATGCCTCCTGTGGTCGCTCAGTGCTGCCCCCTCTGGTGGCGTGGTTGGATTGCTCTGTGCTGCCCCCTCTGGTTGTTCAGTGCTGCCCCCTCTGGTCGCTCAGTGCTGCCTCCTCTGGTGTCGGGGTTGGATTGCTCCGTGCTGCCCCCTGTGGTTGCTCAGTGCTGCCCCCTGTTCTGGCTGGTTTGGCTTGCTCAGTGCTGCCCCCTGTGGTGGTGGGGTTGGATTGCTCAGTGCTGCCCCTCCCTCTGGTTGCTCAGTGCTGCCTCCTCTGGTGGTAGGATTGGGGAGATGCTCAGTGATGCCCCCTGTGGTCGCTCAGTGCTGCCCCCTGTGGTGGCGGGATTGGATTGCTCAGTGCTGCCCCCTGCGGTTGCTCAGTGCTGCCCCCTGTGCTGGCGGGGTTGGATTGCTCAGTGTTGCCCACATTGGTTGCTCAGTGCTGCGCCCTCGGTCGCTCAGTAGTGACTCCTCTGGTGGCGGGGTTGGGGAGATTTTCAGTGATGCCCACTGTGGTCGCTCAGTGCTGCCCCCTCTGGTGGCGGTATTGGATTGCTCAGTGATGTCCCCTGTGGTCGCTCAGGGCTGCCCTCTCTGGTGGCGGGGTTGGATTGCTCTGTGCTGCCCCCTCTGTTTGTCCACTGCTGCCACCTCTGGTTGCTCAGTGCAGTCTCCTTTGGTGGCGGGGTTGGATTGCTCAGTGCAGCTCTCTGCGGTTGTGGGGTTGGGTTGCTCCGTGATGCCCCCTGTGGTTGCTCAGTGCTGCCCCGTCTGGTTGCTCAGTGCTGCCTCCTCTGGTGGTGGGGTTGGGGAGATGCTCAGTGCTGCCCCCTGTGGTTGCTCAGTGCTGCCCCCTGTGGTGGCGGTGTTTTATTGCTCAGTGCTGCCCCCTGTGGTTGCTCAGTGCCTCCTCTGGTCGTTCAGTGCTGAACCCCTGAGATGGCGGGGTTGGATTGCTCAGTGCTACTGCCTGTATTTGCTCAGTGCTACTCCCTCTGGTCGCTCAGTGCTGCCCCCTCTGGTCGCTCAGTGCTTTCCCCTCTGGTGGTGGGGTTGGGTTGCTCAGTGCTGCCTCCTGCGTTTGCAGGGTTGGGTTGTTCAGTGCAGCCCCCTGTGGTTGCTCAGTGCAACCCCTGTGATTGTTCAGTACTGTCCCCGTGGTTGCTCAGTGCTGCCCCCGTGGTTGCTCAGTGCTGCCCCTATAGTTGCTCAGTGCTGCCCCCTCTGGTTGCTCAGTGCTGCCCCCTCTGGTTGCTCAGTGCTGCCCCCTCTGGTTTCTCATCGCTGCTCTCTCTGGTCACTCAGTGCTGCCTCCTCTGGTGGCGGGATTGGGGAGATGTTCAGTGATGCCCCCTGTGGTAGCTCAGTGCTGCCCCCGCTGGTCGCTATGTGCTGCCCCCTGTGGTGAGCGGGGTTGGATTGCTCACTGCTGCCCCCTGTAGTCGCTTAGTGCTGCCACCTGTACTGATGGGGTTGGATTACTCAGTGCTGCCCCCTGTGGTGGCGGGCTTAGGTTGCTCAGTGCTGCTCCCTGTGGTCGCCCAGTGCTGCCCCCTGTGGTGGCAGGGTTGGATTGCTCAGCGCCGCCCCCTCTGGTTGCTCAGTGCTGCCTCCTCTGGTGGCAGGATTGGGGAGATGCTCAGTGATGCCCGCTGTGGTCGCTCAGTGCTGCCCCCTGTGGTGGCGGAGTTGGATTGCTCTGTGCTGCACCCTGTGGTTGCTCAGTGCTGCCCCCTCTGGTCACTCAGTGCTGCCCCCTCTGGTTGTGGGGTTGGGTTGCTCAGTGCTGCCACCTGTGGTTGCTCAGTGCTGCCCCCTGTGGTTGCTCAGTGCTGCCCCCCCATGGTTGCTCAGTGCTGCCCCATCTGTTTGCTCAGTGCTGCCTCCTCTGGTTGCTCAGTGCTGCCTCTTCTGGTGGCGGGGTTGCATTGCTTAGTGCTGCCCTCTGCGGTCGCTCAGTGCTGCCTCCCCTGATGTCGGGGTTGGATTGCTCAGTGCTGCCCCCTCTGATTGTTGGGTTGCTCAGTGCTGCCACCTGTGGTTGCTCAGCGCTGCTCCCTGTGGTTGCTCAGTGCTGCCCCCTGTGGTTGCTCAGTGCTGCAGCCTCTGATTGCTCAGTGCTGCCTCCTCTGGTGATGGGGTTGGGGTGATGATTATTGATTCCCCGTTTGGTCGCTCAGTGCTGCCCCCTGTATTGACGGGGTTGGATTGTTCAGTGCTGCCCCCTGTGGTTGCTCAGTGCCCCCTCTGGTCGCTCAGTGCTGCCCCCCCTGTGGTGGCGGGGTTGGATTGCTCAGTGCTACCCCCTGTGGTTGCTCAGTGCTACGCCCTCTGGTCGCTCAGTGCTGCCCCCTCTGATCACTCAGTGCTGCACCCTGTGGTGGCGGGGTTGGATTGCTCAGTGCGGCCTCCTCTCGTGGCGGGGTTGGATTGCTCAGTGTTCCGCCTGTGGTGGCGGGCTTGGGTTGCTCCGTGATGCCCCCTCTGGTCGCTCAGTGCTTTCCCCTCCGGTGGCAGGGTTGAGTTGCTCAGTGCTACCCCCTGTGTTTACAGGGTTGTGTTGTTCAGTGCTGCCCCCTGTGGTTGCTCAGTGCTGCCCCCGTGGTTGCTCTGTGCTGCCCTCTGTGGTTGCTCAGTGCTGCCCCCTCTGGTTGTTCAGTGCTGCCCCCTCTGATTGCTCAGTGCTGCCCCCTCTGGTTGCTCAGTGCTGCTCCCTCTAGTCGCTCAGTGCTGCCTCCTCTGGTGGCGGGATTGGGGAGATGCTCAGTGATGCCCCCTGTGGTCGCTCAGTGCTGCCCCCTGTGGTGGCGGGGATGGATTGCTCAGTGCTGCCCCCTCTGGTCGCTCAGTGCTGCCCACTGTGGTGAGCGGGCTTGGATTGCTCCGTGCTGCCCCCTGTGGTCGCTCAGTGCTGCCACCTGTGGTGGCGGGGTTGGATTGCACAGTGCTGCCCCCTCTGGTTGCAGGTTTGGGTTGCTCAGTGCTGCCCCCTCTGGTTGCAGGGTTGAGTTGCTCAGTGATGCCCCCTCTGGTTGCTCACTGCTGCCCCCTGTGGTTGCTCAGTGGTGCCCCCTCTGGTTGCTCAGTGCTGCCCCACTGGTTGCTCAGTGCTGCCCCCTCTGGTTGCTCAGTGCTGCCTCCTGTGGTTGCTCAGTGCTGCCCACTGTGGTCGCCCAGTGCTGCCTCCTGTGGTGGTGGGGTTAGATTGTTCAGTGCGGCCTCCTCTGGTGGCGTGATTGGGCAGATGCTCAGTGATGCCCCCTGTGATCTCGCTGTGCTGCCCCCTGTGGTGGCGGGGTTGGATTGCTCAGTGCTGCCCTCTGTGGTTGATCAATGCTGCCCCCTGTGCAAGTGGGGTTGGATTGCTCAGTGCTGCCCCCTTTGGTTGCTCAGTGCTGCCCCCTCGGTTGCTCAGTGCTGCCACCTCTTGTTGCCGGGTTGGGGAGATTCTCAGTGATGCCCCCTCTGGTTGTTCAGTGCTGCCCCCTCTGGTGGCGGGATTGGGGAGATGCTCAGTGATGCCCCCTGTGGTCGCTCAGTGCTGCCGCCTGTGGTGGCGGGGTTGGATTTCTCAGTGCTGCCCCCTGTGGTTGCTCAGTGCTGGCCCCTCTGGTAGCTCAGTGCTGACCCCTGTGGTGGCGGGATGGATTGCCCAGTGCTGCCCCATATGGTTGCTCACTGCTGCCTCCTCTGGTGGCGGGGTTGGGAAGATGCTCAGTGATGCCTCCTGTGGTCGCTCAGTGCTGCCCCCTCTGGTCGCTCAGTGCTGCCCACTGTGGTGAGCGGGGTTGGATTGCTCCGTGCTGCTCCCTGTGGTCACTCAGTGCTGCCACCTGTGGTGGCGGGGTTGGATTGCACAGTGCTGATCCCTCTGGTGGCAAGGTTGGTTTGTTCAGTGCTGCCCCCTCTGGTGGCAAGGTTAGGTTGCTCACTGCTGCCCCCTCTGGTTGCAGGTTTGGGTTGCTGAGTGATGCCCCCTCTGGTTGCTCACTGCTGCCCCCTGTGGTTGCTCAGTGGTGCCCCCTCTGGTTGCTCAGTGCTGCCCCACTGGTTGCTCAGTGCTGCCCCCTCTGGTTGCTCAGTGCTGCCTCCTGTGGTTGCTCAGTGCTGCCCACTGTGGTCGCCCAGTGCTGCCTCCTGTGGTGGTGGGGTTAGATTGCTCAGTGCGGCCTCCTCTGGTGGCGTGATTGGGCAGATGCTCAGTGATGCCCCCTGTGGTCTCGCTGTGCTGCCCCCTGTGGTGGCGGGGTTGGATTGCTCAGTGCTGCCCTCTGTGGTTGATCAATGCTGCCCCCTGTGCAAGCGGGGTTGGATTGCTCAGTGCTGCCCCCTCGGTTGCTCAGTGCTGCCACCTCTTGTTGCCGGGTTGGGGCGATTCTCAGAGATGCCCCCTCTGGTTGTTCAGTGCTGCCCCCTCTGGTGGCGGGATTGGGGAGATGCTCAGTGATGCCCCCTGTGGTCGCTCAGTGCTGCCGCCTGTGGTGGCGGGGTTGGATTTCTCAGTGCTGCCCCCTGTGGTTGCTCAGTGCTGGCCCCTCTGGTAGCTCAGTGCTGACCCCTGTGGTGGTGGGGTGGATTGCCCAGTGCTGCCCCATATGGTTGCTCACTGCTGCCTCCTCTGGTGGCGGGGTTGGGGAGATGCTCAGTGATGCCTCCTGTGGTCGCTCAGTGCTGCCCCCTCTGGTGGCGTGGTTGGATTGCTCTGTGCTGCCCCCTCTGGTTGTTCAGTGCTGCCCCCTCTGGTCGCTCAGTGCTGCCTCCTCTGGTGTCGGGGTTGGATTGCTCCGTGCTGCCCCCTGTGGTTGCTCAGTGCTGCCCCCTGTGCTGGCTGGTTTGGCTTGCTCAGTGCTGCCCCCTGTGGTGGTGGGGTTGGATTGCTCAGTGCTGCCCCTCCCTCTGGTTGCTCAGTGCTGCCTCCTCTGGTGGTAGGATTGGGGAGATGCTCAGTGATGCCCCCTGTGGTCGCTCAGTGCTGCCCCCTGTGGTGGCGGGATTCGATTGCTCAGTGCTGCCCCCTGCGGTTGCTCAGTGCTGCCCCCTGTGCTGGCGGGGTTGGATTGCTCAGTGTTGCCCACATTGGTTGCTCAGTGCTGCGCCCTCGGTCGCTCAGTAGTGACTCCTCTGGTGGCGGGGTTGGGGAGATTTTCAGTGATGCCCACTGTGGTCGCTCAGTGCTGCCCCCTCTGGTGGCGGTATTGGATTGCTCAGTGATGTCCCCTGTGGTCGCTCAGGGCTGCCCCCTCTGGTGGCGTGGTTGGATTGCTCTGTGCTGCCCCCTGTGGTTGCTCAGAGCTGCCCCCTCTGGTTGCTCAGTGCTGCCTCCTCTGGTGGCGGGGTTGGATCACTATATGCTGCCCTCGGCTGTCGCTCAGTGCAGCCTCCTCTGGTGTCGGGGTTGGATTGCTCAGTGCTGCCCCCTGTGGTTGCTCAGTGCTGCCCCTTGTGCTGGCTGGGTTAGCTTGCTCAGTGCTGCCTCCTGTGGTGGCGAGGTTGGATTTCTCAGTGATGCCCCCTGTGGTCGCTCAATGCTGCATCCTCTGGTGGCGTGGTTGGATTGCTCTGTGCTGCCCCCTCTGGTTGTTCAGTGCTGCCCCCGCTGGTTGCTCAGTGCTGCCTCCTCTGGTGTCGGGGTTGGATTGCTCCGTGCTGCCCCCTGTGGTTGCTCAGTGCTGCCCCCTGTGCTGGCTGGTTTGGCTTGCTCAGTGCTGCCCCCTGTGGTGGTGGGGTTGGATTGCTCAGTGCTGCCCCTCCCTCTGGTTGCTCATTGCTGCCTCCTCTGGTGGTAGGATTGGGGAGATGCTCAGTGATGCCCCCTGTGGTCGCTCAGTGCTGCCCCCTGTGGTGGCGGGGTTGGATTGCTTAGTGCTGGCCCCTGTGGTTGCTCAGTGCTGCCCACTCTGGTCGCTCAGGTGTGCTTTCCCCTGTGGTGGCGGTGTTGGATTGCTCAGTGCTGCCCCCTGTGCTGGCGGGGTTAGATTGCTCAGTGTTGTCCACATTGGTTGCTCAGTGCTGCCCCCTCGGTCGCTCAGTAGTGATTCCTCTGGTTGCGGGGTTGGGGAGATTTTCAGTGATGCCCACTGTGGTCGCTCAGTGCTGCCCCCTCTGGTGGTGGTATTGGATTGCTCAGTGCTGCCACCTCTGGTTGTTCACTTCTGCCCCCTCTGGTGGCGGGATTGGGGAGATGCTCAGTGATGCCCGCTGTGGTCGCTCAGGGCTGACCCCTCTGGTGGCGTGGTTGGATTGCTCTGTGCTGCCCCCTCTGGTTGTTCACTGCTGCCCCCTCTGGTTGCTCAGTGCTACCTCCTTTGGTGGCGGGGTTGGATTGCTCAGTGCTGCCCCCTGTGGTGGCGTGGGTGGATTGCTGAATGCTGCCCCCAGGGTTGTTCACTGCTGCCCCCTCTGGTTGCTCAGTGCTGCCTCCTCTGGTGGCGGGGTTGGATTGCTCAGTGCTGCCCTTTGCGGTTGCTCAGTGCTGCTCCCTCTGTTCACTCAATGCTGCCTCCACTTGTGGCGGTGTTGGATTGCTCACTGCTGCCTCCTGTGGTGGCGGTGTTGGGTTGCTCAGTGCTACCTCCTCTGGTCGCTCAGTGCTGCCCGCTCTGGTGGCGGGGCTGGGTTGCTCTGTGCTGCCCCCTCTGGTTGCAGGGTTGGGTTGCTCAATGTTGCCCCCACTGGTGGCAGTGTTGGGTTGCTCAGTGCTGCCCGCTCTGGTTGTGGGGTTGGGTTGCTCAGTGCTGCCCCCTGTGGTTGCTCAGGGTTGGGGAGATGCTCAGTGCTACCCCCTTTGGATGCTCAGGGTTGGGGAGATGCTCAGTGCTGCCCTCTCTGGTTGCAGAGTTGGGGAGCTGTTCAGTACTGTCCCTGAGTTTACAGGGTTGGGTTGTTCAGTGCTGTCCCATGTGGTTGCTCTGTCTTGCCCACTGTGGTTGCTCTGTCTTGCCCACTGTGGTTGCTCAGTGCTGGCCCCTGTGGTTGCTCAGTGCTGGCCCCTGTGGTTGCTCATTGCTGCCCCAGTAGTTGCTCAGTGCTGCCCCCTGTGGTTGCCCAGTGGTACCCCTGTGGTGGCAGGGTTGGATTGCTCAGTGTTGCCTCGTGTGGTTGCTCAGTGCTGCCCCTTGTGGAGGCGGGGTTGGATTGCTCAGTGCTGCCCCCTCTGGGTGCTCAGTGCTGCCTCCTCTGATTGCTGAGTGCTGCCCCCTCTGGTGGCGGGGTTGGGGAGAGTCTCAGTGATGCCCCCTGTGGTCGCTCAGTGCTGCTCCCTCTCGTCGCTCAGTGCTGCCTGCTCTGGTGTCGGGGTTGGATTGCTCAGTGCTGCCCTTTCTGGTTGTGGTGTTGGGTTGCTCAGTGCTGCCCCCTGTGGTTGCTCATGCTGCCCCCTGTGGTTAATCAGTGCTGCCCGCTCTGGTTGCTCAGTGCTGCCTCCTCTGGTGGTGGGTTTGGGGAGATGCTCAGTGATGCCCCCTGTGGTCGCTCAGTGCTGCCCCATGTGGTCACGGTGTTGGATTTCTCAGTGCTGCCCTCTGTGGTCGCTCAGTGCCCCCTCTGGTCGCTCAGTGCTACCCCCCTGTGGTGGCGGGGTTGGATTGCTCAGTGCTACCCCCTGTGGTTGCTCAGTGCTACTCCCTCTGGTCGCTCAGTGCTGCCCCTTCTGGTCTCTCAGTGCTGCCCCCTGTAGTGGCGCGGTTGGATTGCTCAGTGCTGCCTCCTCTGGTGGCGGGGTTGGATTGCTCAGTGCTGCCCCCTGTGGTGGCGGGCTTGGGTTGCTCAGTGCTGCCCCCTGTGTTTGCAGGGTTGGGTTGTTCAGTGCTGCCCCTGTGGTTGCTCAGTGCTGCCCCCGTGGTTGCTCAGTGCTGCCCCCTCTGGTTGCTCATCGCTGCCCCCTCAGGTTGCTCAGTGCTGCCCCCTCTGGTCGCTCAGTGCTGCCTGCAGTGGTGGCGGGATTGGGGAGATGCTCAGTGATGCCTCCTGTGGTCGCTCAGTGCTGCCCTCTCTGGTTGCGGAGTTGGGGAGATGCTCAGTGCTGCCCCCTGTGTTTGCAGGGTTGGGTTGTTCAGTGCTGCCCCCTGTGGTTGCTCAGTGCTGCCCCTCTGGTTGCTCTGTGCTGACCCCTGTGGTTGCTCAGTGCTGCCCGCTCTGGTTGCTCATCGCTGCCCCCTCAGGTTGCTCAGTGCTGCCCCCTCTGGTTGCTCAGTGCTGCCTCCTCTGGTGCCGGGGTTGGGGAGATTCTCAGTGATGCCCCCTCTGGTCGCTCAGTGCTTTCCCCTCTGGTGGCAGGGTTGGGTTGCTCAGTGCTGCCCCCTGTGTTTGCAGGGTTGGGCTGTTCAGTGCTGCCCCCTGTGGTTGCTCAGTGCTGCCCCCGTGGTTGCTCTGTGCTGCCCCCTGTGGTTGCTCAGTGCTGCCCCCTGTGGTTGCTCAGTGCTGCCCCCTGTAGTTGCTCAGTGCTGCCCCCTTTGGTTGCTCATCGCTGCCCCCTCAGGTTGCTCAGTGCTGCCACCTCTTGTTGCTCAGTGCTGCCCCCTCTGGTCGCTCAGTGCTGCCAGCTGTGGTGGCGGGATTGGGGAGATGCTCAGTGATGCCTCCTGTGGTCGCGCAGTGCTGCCCCCTGTGGTGGTGGTGTTGGATTGCTCAGTGCTGCCCCCTGTGGTTGCTCAGTGCTGCCCACTGTGGTCGCTCAGTGCTGTCCCCCCGTGGTGAGCGGGTTTGGATTGCTCAGTGCTGCCCCTTGTGGTCGCGCAGTGCTGCCCCCTGTGGTGGCGGAGTTGGATTGCTCAGTGCTGCTTCCTGTGGTGGCGGGGTTAGGTTGCTCAGTGCTGCCCCCTCTGGTGGCGGGGTTGGGTTGCTCAGTGCTGCCCCCTCTGGTTGCTGGGTTGGGGTGCTCAGTGCTGCCCCCTCTGGTGGCAAGGTTGGGTGGCTCAGTGCTGCCCCCTCTGATTGCAGGGTTGGCTTGCTCAGTGCTGCCCCCTCTGGTTGCTGGGTTGGGTTGCTCAGTGCTGCCCCCTCTGGTTGCAGGCTTGGGTTGCTCAGTGCTGCCCCTTCTGGGTGTGGGGTTGGGTTGCTCAGTGCTGCCCCCTCTGGTTGCCCAGTGTTGGAGAAATACTCAGTGCTGCTCTCACTGGTTGCAGGGTTGGGGAGATGCTCACTGCTGCCCCCTGTGTTTGCAGGGTTGGGTTGTTCAGTGCTGCCCCCTGTGTTTGCTCAGTGCTGCCCCCTCTGGTTGCTCAATGCTGCCCCCTCTGGTTGCCCAGTGCTGCCCCCTGTGGTGGCGGGATTGGATTGCTCCGTGCTGCCCCCTCTGGTTACTCAGTGCTGTCTCCTCTGGTGCCGGGGTTTGGGAGGTTCTCAGTGATGCCCCCTGTGGTCGCTCAGTGCTGCACCCTCTGGTTGTGGGGTTGGGTTGCTCAGTCCTGCCCCCTGTGGTTGCTCAGGGTTGGGGAGATGCTCAGTGCTGCCCCCTCTGGTTGCTCAGGGTTGGGAAGATGCTCAGTGCTGCCCTCTCTGGTTGTGCGGTTGGGGAGATGCTTAGTGCTGACCCCTGTAATTGCAGGGTTGCGTTGCTCAGTGCTGCCCCCTGTGGTTGCTCAGTGCTGCCCCCTGTGGTTGCTCAGTGCTGCCACCTGTCTTTGCTCATTGCTGTCCCTTGTGGTTGCTCAGTGCTGCCCCCTGTGGTTGCTCAGTGCTGCCACCCGTCTTTACTCATTGCTGCCCCCTGTAGATGCTCAGTGCTGCCTCCTCTGGTTGCTCAGTGCTGCCCCCTCTGGTTGCTCAGTGCTGCCTCCTCTGGTGTCGGGATTGAGGAGATGCTCAGTGATGCCCCCGTGGTCGCTCAGTGCTGCCCCCTGTTGTGGCGGGGTTGGATTGCTGTGCTGCCCCTGCGGTTGCTCTGTGCTGCCCCCTTTGGTTGCTCAGTGCTGCCTCCTCTGGTTGCGACGTTGGGATGATTCTCAGTGATGCCCCATGTGGTCGCTCAGTGCTGCCCCCTCTGGTGGCGGCGTTGGGTTGCTCAGTGCTACCCCCTCTGGTTGCAGGGTTGGGTTGCTCAGTGCTGCCCCCTCTGGTGGCGGGGTTGGGTTGCTCAGTGCTACACCTTCTGGTTGCAGGGTTGGGTTGTTCAGTGCTGCCCCCTCTGGTTGCTCAGGGTTGGGGAGATGCTCAGTGCTGCCCTCTCTGGTTGCGGAGTTGGGAAGATGCTCAGTGCTGCCCCCTGTGTTTGCAGGGTTGGGTTGTTCAGTGCTGCCCCCTATGGTTGCTCAGTGCTGCCCCCTGTGGCTGCTCAGTGCTGCCCCCTCTGGTTGCTCAGTGCTGCCTCCTCTGGTGGCGGGATTGGGGAGATGCTTAATGACGCCCCCTGTGGTCGATCAGTGATGCCCCCTGTGGAGGCGGGGTTGGATTGCTCAGTGCTGTCCCTGTGGTTGCTCAGTGCTGCCCCCTCTGGTCGCTCAGTGCTGCCTCCTCTGGTGGTGGTGTTGGTGAGATGCTCAGTGATGCCCCCTGTGTTCGCTCAGTGCTGTCCTCTGACGTGGCGGGGCTGGATTGCTCAGTACTGCCCCGTCTGGTTGCTCAGTGCTGCCCCCTCTGGTCGCTCAGTGCCGCCCCTTGTGGTGGCGGGGTTGGGTAGCTCAGTGCTGCCCCCACCCCCCCCGTTGCAGTGTTGGGTTGCTCAGTGCTGCCCTCTTTGCTTGTGGGTTTGGGTTGCTCACCTCTGGTTGCTCAGGGTTGGGGAGATGCTCAGTGATGCCCTCTCTGGTTGCGGGGTTGGGGAGATGATCAGTGCTGCCCCCTGTGTTTGCAGGATTGGGTTACTCAGTGCTGCCCCTGTGGTTGCTCAGTGCTGCCCCCTTTGGTGGCGGGGTTGGTTTGCTCACTGCTGCCCCCTCTGGTTGCTCAGTGCTGCCCCCTCTGGTTGCTCAGTGCTGCCTCCTCTGGTGGTGGGGTTGGGGAGATGCTCAGTGATGCCCCCGTGATCGCTCAGTGCTGCCCCCTCTGGTGGCGGGGTTGGTTTGCTCAGTGCTGCTCCCTCTGGTTGTTCACTGCTGCCCCCTCTGGTTGCTCTGTGCTGCCTCCTCTGCTGGCTGGGTTGGATTGTTCAGTGCTGCCCCTCTGGTTGCAGGGTTGGGTTGCTCAGTGCTGCCCCCTCTGGTGGCGGGGTTGGATTGTTCAGTGCTGCCCCCTCTGGTTGATCAATGCTGCCCCATCTGTTGCTCAGGGTTGGGGAGATGCTCAGTGCTGCCCTCTCTGGTTGCGGTGTTGGGGAGATGCTCAGTGCTGTCCCCTATGTTTGCTCAGTGCTTCCCCCTGTGGTCGCCCAGTGCTACCCCCTGTGGTCGCAGGGTTGGATTGCTGTGTGCTCCCCCTGTGGTGGCGGGGTTAGATTGCTCAGTGCTGCCCCCTCTGGTTGCTCAGTGCTGCCTCCTCTGGTAGCAGGGTTGGATTGCTCAGTGCTGCCCCCTGTGGTTGCTCAGTGCTGCCCTCTCTGGTCGCTCAGTGCTGCTCCCTGTGGTGGCGGGTTTGGATTGCTCAGTGCTGCCCCTTGTGGTTGCTCAGTGCTGCCCCCTGTGGTGGCTGTGTTGGATTGCTCAGTGCTGCCCCCTCTAGCTGCTCAGTGCTGCCTCCTCTGGTGGCAGGGTTGGATTGCTCAGTGCTGCTCTATCTGATTTTTCAGTGCTGCTCCCTCTGGTTGCTCAGTGCTGCCTCCTCTGCTGGTGGGGTTGGATTGCTCAGTGCTGCCCCCTCTGGTGGCGGGGTTGGGCCGCTCAGTGCTGCCCCCTCTGGTTGCTCAGTGCTTCGTCCTCTGGTGGCGGGGTTGGGATGATTCTCAGTGATGTCCCGTGGTCGCTCAGTGCTGCCCCCTCTGGTGACAGGGTTGGATTAGTCAGTGCTGCCCCCTCTGGTTGCAGGGTTGGGTTGCTCAGTGCTGCCCCCTCTGGTGGCGGGGTTGGGTTGGTCAGTGCTACCCCCTCTGGTTGCAGGGTTGGGTTGTTCAGTGCTGCCCCCTCTGGTGGCTGGGTTGGGCTGCTCAGTGCAACCGCCTCTTGTTGTGAGGTTGTATTGCTCAGTGCTGCCCCCCTTGGTTGCTCAGGGTTGGGGAGCTGCTCAGTGCTGCCCCCTCTGGTTGCTCAGGGTTGGGGAGATGCTCAGTGCTGCCCTCTCTGGTTGCGGAGTTGGAGAGATGCTCAGTGCTGCCCCCTGTTTGCAGGGTTGGGTTGTTCATTGCTGCCCCCTATGGTTGCTTAGTGCTGCCCCCTGTGGCTGCTCAGTGCTGCCCCCTCTGGTTGCACTGTGCTGCTACCTCTGGTTGCTCAGTGCTGCCCCTTCTGGTTGCTCAGTGCTGCCTCCTCTGGTGGCGGCATTGGGGAGATGTTCAGTGATGCCCCCTGTGGTCGATCAGTGATGCCCCCTGTGGAGGTGGGGTTGGATTGCTCAGTGCTGCCCCCTCTGGTCGCTCAGTGCTGCCTCCTCTGGTGGTGGTGTTGGTGAGATGCTCAGTGATGCCCCCTGTGTTCGCTCAGTGCTGTCCTCTGTGGTGGTGGGGCTGGATTGCTCAGTACTGCCCCGTCTGGTTGCTCAGTGCTGCCCCCTCTGGTTGCTCAGTGCTGCCTCCTCTGGTGGCAGGGTTGGATTGCTCAGTGTTGCCCCCTGCGGTTCCTCAGTGCTGCTCCCTCTGGTCGCTCAGTGCTGCCTCCTCTGCTGGCGGGGTTGGATTGCTCAGTGCTGCCCCCTCTGGTGGCGGGGTTGGGCCGCTCAGTGTTGACTGTCTCTCGTTGGCTGGAGTTGGGCCCAGACCCTGCGCGGTGCCGGGTTGCCGAGGGGGGAGGGAGGTTGAATCGGCCGATGACCGGCTCCGAGTTGCGGCGCTAGCCGCCATGCTGCTGTCCGGCTCCGCCTGTCTGACGCTGGGCTGGGCAGTGTGTGTGGCCGGAGCCATGGAGGACATCATGACGGAGAGGAAGGCGGAGGAGAGTCACCGGCAGGACAGCGCCAACCTGCTGCTCTTCATCCTGCTGCTCACCCTCACCATCCTCAGCATCTGGCTCTTCAAACACCGACGCGTCCGCTTCCTGCATGAGACCGGGCTGGCCATGATCTACGGTAAGGTCCATCCGGCCGCAACCCTAGACCCCACCCCAACCTAACCCAGCCTCTCCCAAACGCACCCCACCCTACCCTAACCAGACGCCACCCCAACCTCCCCCCCCCCAACACAACCAACCCCACCCCCCAACACAACCAACCCCACCCATACACAACACACCCTACCCTAACCCGGACCCCACCACAACCTAACACAGCCTCTCTTCCCCCCCACCCTCCCAAATCCACCCCAACACCCTCCCAAATCCACCCCAACACCCTCCCAAATCCACCCCAACACAACCTCCCCTTACACCAGACCCCACCCCAACCTAACCCAGCCTCTTGCCCCTCCTTCCAAACACATCACAACACAACACACCCTACACTAACCTGGACACCACCCCAACCTAACCCAGCCTCTTCCCCCTCCCCCTCCCCCTCCCCCAGGCCCCACCCCAACCTAACCCAGCCTCTTCCCCCCCCCCACCACCGAAACCCACCCCAACCACCGAAACCCACCCCAACACACCCATCCCAACCCAAACACACCCCACCCTAACCCGGACCCCACCCCAACCTAACCCAGTGTCCCCCTAACCCAGACCCAACCAACCCCAGACCCCACCCCAACACAACCCAGCATCCACCCCACCCCACCTCAACACAACCCAGCATCCCCCACCAACCCACCCCAACCCAGAGCCCCACCCCAACACAACCCAACCCACCTCACCCTAACCCAGACTCATACCCCACAGCCCAACCCATCCTTCCCACCTCACCCAACCTCAGTCCCCATCCCCTGCACCCCACCCAACCCCACCCAACCTCTCCCACCTCACCCAACCTCTCCCACCTCATCCTAACCCGGAGCCCATCCCCTGCACCCCATCCCCTGCACCCCATCCCAACCCAACCCATCCCATCCCATCCCAGCCTAACCTCTCAACCGAACCTCACCCTGTTCAACCCAGCCTCTCACTGTCCCTCAAACACACATTCTCTCTCTCTCCGTTTCACACACTCTCTCCTCTCTTTATCTCTCCCTCTCACTCACTCACTCACTCACTTTCGCTCTCTATATCTATACCCCTCCCTCCCCACCTCATCTCTCTTTCCCCCCTCCCTCATCTCTCTTTCCCCCCTCCCTCATCTCTCTTTCCCCCCTCCCTCATCTCTCTTTCCCCCCTCCCTCATCTCTCTTTCCCCCCTCCCTCATCTCTCTTTCCCCCCTCCCTCATCTCTCTTTCCCCCCTCC